>NC_069502.1:474188288-474488288 GCF_027579735.1 Bombina bombina | reverse complement strand
ATTCAGAAGATCCTACCTCAGATATTGACACTGACAAATCTACTTATATATTTAAAATAGAGTATATTCGTACCTTGTTAAAAGAGGTGTTGATTACTTTGGATATTGAGGAAACTAGTCCTCTTGATACTAAAACTAGTAAACATTTAAATTCTGTTTATAAACCTCCTGTGGCTACTCCAGAGGTTTTTCCAGTTCCTGGTGCTATTTCTTATATGATTTCTACGGAATGGAATAGGCCTGGTACTTATAATATTCCTTCTTCAAGGTTTAAAAAGTTGTATCCTTTGCCAGCAGTTAGATTGGAGTTTTGGGAAAAGATCCCCAAAGTTGATGGGGCTATTTCTACTCTTGCCAAACGTACTACTATTCCTATGGAAGATAGTACTTCCTTTAAGGACCCTTTAGAAAGGAAACTTGAATCTTATCTAAGGAAAGCTTATTTATATTCTGGCTATCTTCTCAGGCCTGCCATTTCTATGGCTTATGTTGCAGCTGCATCAACCTTTTGATTGGAAAGTTTAGCACAACAGGAAATCGATCCTGATTTGTCTAGCATTGTTCACTTGCTTCAACATGCTAATCATTTTATCTGTGATGCCATTTTTTTTATTATCAAAATTGATGTTAGATCTATGTCTTTAGCTATTGTTCTTCTCATAAATTCTCCTGGCATTCTTTTAGAATTCCTAGACTTTTACAGTTTCTTCAGGATGGTTTGGATAAAGGTTTGTCTGCAAGTTCCTTGAAGGGACAAATCTCTGCTCTTTCTGTTTTATTTCACAGAAAGATTGCTAAGCTTCCTGATATTCACTGTTTTGTACAGGCTGTGGTCCATATCAAGTCTGTCATAAAATCAATCTCTCCTCCTTGGAGTCTTAATTTGGTCTTGAAGGCTTTACAGGCTCCTCCTTTTGAGCTTATGCATTCTTTGGACATTAAACTACTTTCTTGGAAAGTGTTGTTCCTTTTGGCCATCTCTTCTGCTAGAAGAGTTTCCGAATAGTGATGTCGCAAATAGTTCGCTGGCGAATAGTTCCCGGCGAACATAGCATGTTCGCATTCACCGCGGCGGGGAAACATATGCAATGTTCGATCCGCCCCCTATTCGTCATCATTGAGTAAAACTTTGACCCTGTACCTTACAGTCAGCAGACAAATTCCAGCCAATCAGCAGCAGACCCTCCCTCCCAGACCCTCTTACCTCCTGGACAGCATCCATTTTAGATTCATTTGGAAGCTGCATTCTTAGTGAGAGAAGAGACAGTGTAACTGCTGCTGATTTAATAGGGAAATCGATAGCTAGGCTAGTGTATTCAGTGTCCACTACAGTCCTGAAGGACTCATCTGATCTCTGCTGTAAGGACAGCACCCCAAAAAGCCCTTTTTAGGGCTAGAACATCAGTCTGCTTTTTTTTTCCCCTGTGTAATCTAATTGCAGTTGCCTGCCTGCCAGCGTGTGTGTCAGGCTTACAGCGTATACTGTGTCCACTTGCCCAGTGCCACCACTCATATCTGGTGTAACAGTAGTGTACATTTAAAAAAACAACACTTTTTTGACTGTGAAATAATAGCAGTCAGTTTCCTCCAGTGTCACACCAGTGCAACTCATATCTGGTGTAACAGTAGTGTACATTAACCCCTTAAAGGATTACTTTCTGTTATAATTTTTAAGCTAAACAACTAACATATTAAAGTTAATAAACATTAATTAAAACCTACTGACCTATATTTTCTCCAAAATGAAGTTTCAAAACGTTCTAAAAGTTATATCTTTTATTCGCCGATGATGTCACGTTATCCTGCCCACTATTTTCAGCACTGCATGTTCAAAATACTTAAACCAATAACTTTGTGTTTAAAGCACCATTTTGAAACCTAGGTATTGTAAACGGATTGGTACAGATCAAAGGATACCCACGGAGTGGGTTTGGAAAACAATGGAATTTGCAGACAAGATTTCTGATATACGGTAGAGATATGTTAATGAAATGCTATTGATAAAAAGCGTATTTGGGGTAGTTAGTTAGTAACAGGCATAGAAAATATTTACTTACAGTGGCCCTTTAATGACCACAGCACTTTTCCATTTTCTGTCCATTTGGGACCAGGGCTATTTTTACATTTCTGCTGTGTTTGTGTTTAGCTGTAATTTTCCTCTTACTCGTTTACTGTACCCACACATATTATATACCATTTTTCTCGCCATTAAATGGACTTTCTAAAGATACCATTATTTTCATCATATCCTATAATTTACTAAAAAAAAATTATAAAATATGAGGAAAAATGGAAAAAAACACACTTTTTCTAACTTTGACCCCCAAAATCTGTTACTCATCTACAACCACCAAAAAACACCCATGCTAAATAGTTTCTAAATTTTGTCTTGAGTTTAGAAATACCCTATGTTTACATGTTCTTTGCTTTTTTTGCAAGTTACAGGGCTATAAATACAAGTAGAACTTTGCTATTTCCAAACCATTTTTTTTTTCAAAATTAGCGCTAGTTACATTGGAACACTGATATCTGTCAGGAATCCCTGAATAGCCATTGACATGTATATATTTTTTTTTAGAAGACATCCCGAAGTATTGATCTAGGCCCATTTTGGTATATTTCATGCTATCATTTCACCACCAAATGCGATCAAATAAAAAAAATTGTTCACTTTTTTCACAAATTTTTTCAAATTCTTTAGGTTTCTCACTGAAATTATTTACAAATAGCTTGTGCAATTATGGAATAAATGGTTGTACATTTTTCTCTGGGATCCCCTTTGTTCATAAATAGCAGACATATATGGCTTTGACGTTGCTTTTTGATAATTAGAAGGCCGCTAAATGCCACTGCGCACCATACGTGTATTATGTCCAGCAGTGAAGGGGTTAATTAGGGAGCATGTAGGGAGCTTTTTGGGGTAATTTTAGCTTTAGTGTAGTGTAATAGACAACCCAAAGTATTGATCTAGGCCCATCTTGGTATATTTCATGCCACCATTTCACCGCCAAATGCGATTAAATAAAAAAAAACTTTACATTTTTCCAAATTTTAGGTTTATCACTGAAATCATTTACAAACATTTTGTGCAATTATGGCACAAATGGTTGTAAATGCTTCTCTGGGATCCCCTTTTTTCAGAAATAGCAGACATATATGGCTTTGGCATTGCTTTTTGGTAATTAGAAGGCCGCTAAATGCCGCAGCGCACCACACGTGTATTATGCTCAGCAATGCAGGGGTTAATTAGAGAGCTTGTAGGGAGCTTGTAGGGTTAATTTTAGCTTTAGTGTAGTGTGGTAGACAACCCCAAGTATTGATCTAGGCCCATTTTGGTATATTTCATGCCACCATTTCACCGCCAAATGCGATCAAATTAAAAAAAATAGTCAACTTTTTCACAAACTTTAGGTTTCTCACTGAAATAATTTACAAACAGTAGAGATATGTTAATGAAATGCTATTGATAAAAAGCGTATTTGGGGTAGTTAGTTAGTAACAGGCATAGAAAATATTTACTTACAGTGGCCCTTTAATGACCACAGCACTTTTCCATTTTCTGTCCATTTGGGACCAGGGCTATTTTTACATTTCTGCTGTGTTTGTGTTTAGCTGTAATTTTCCTCTTACTCGTTTACTGTACCCACACATATTATATACCATTTTTCTTGGTATATTTCATGCCACCATTTCACCGCCAAATGCGATTAAATAAAAAAAAACTTTACATTTTTCCAAATTTTAGGTTTATCACTGAAATCATTTACAAACATTTTGTGCAATTATGGCACAAATGGTTGTAAATGCTTCTCTGGGATCCCCTTTTTTCAGAAATAGCAGACATATATGGCTTTGGTATTGCTTTTTGGTAATTAGAAGGCCGCTAAATGCCGCAGCGCACCACACGTGTATTATGCTCAGCAATGCAGGGGTTAATTAGAGAGCTTGTAGGGAGCTTGTAGGGTTAATTTTAGCTTTAGTGTAGTGTGGTAGACAACCCCAAGTATTGATCTAGGCCCATTTTGGTATATTTCATGCCACCATTTCACCGCCAAATGCGATCAAATTAAAAAAAATAGTCAACTTTTTCACAAACTTTAGGTTTCTCACTGAAATAATTTACAAACAGTAGAGATATGTTAATGAAATGCTATTGATAAAAAGCGTATTTGGGGTAGTTAGTTAGTAACAGGCATAGAAAATATTTACTTACAGTGGCCCTTTAATGACCACAGCACTTTTCCATTTTCTGTCCATTTGGGACCAGGGCTATTTTTACATTTCTGCTGTGTTTGTGTTTAGCTGTAATTTTCCTCTTACTCGTTTACTGTACCCACACATATTATATACCATTTTTCTCGCCATTAAATGGACTTTCTAAAGATACCATTATTTTCATCATATCCTATAATTTACTAAAAAAAAATTATAAAATATGAGGAAAAATGGAAAAAAACACACTTTTTCTAACTTTGACCCCCAAAATCTGTTACTCATCTACAACCACCAAAAAACACCCATGCTAAATAGTTTCTAAATTTTGTCTTGAGTTTAGAAATACCCTATGTTTACATGTTCTTTGCTTTTTTTGCAAGTTACAGGGCTATAAATACAAGTAGAACTTTGCTATTTCCAAACCATTTTTTTTTTCAAAATTAGCGCTAGTTACATTGGAACACTGATATCTGTCAGGAATCCCTGAATAGCCATTGACATGTATATATTTTTTTTTAGAAGACATCCCGAAGTATTGATCTAGGCCCATTTTGGTATATTTCATGCTATCATTTCACCACCAAATGCGATCAAATAAAAAAAATTGTTCACTTTTTTCACAAATTTTTTCAAATTCTTTAGGTTTCTCACTGAAATTATTTACAAATAGCTTGTGCAATTATGGAATAAATGGTTGTACATTTTTCTCTGGGATCCCCTTTGTTCATAAATAGCAGACATATATGGCTTTGACGTTGCTTTTTGATAATTAGAAGGCCGCTAAATGCCACTGCGCACCATACGTGTATTATGTCCAGCAGTGAAGGGGTTAATTAGGGAGCATGTAGGGAGCTTTTTGGGGTAATTTTAGCTTTAGTGTAGTGTAATAGACAACCCAAAGTATTGATCTAGGCCCATCTTGGTATATTTCATGCCACCATTTCACCGCCAAATGCGATTAAATAAAAAAAAACTTTACATTTTTCCAAATTTTAGGTTTATCACTGAAATCATTTACAAACATTTTGTGCAATTATGGCACAAATGGTTGTAAATGCTTCTCTGGGATCCCCTTTTTTCAGAAATAGCAGACATATATGGCTTTGGCATTGCTTTTTGGTAATTAGAAGGCCGCTAAATGCCGCAGCGCACCACACGTGTATTATGCTCAGCAATGCAGGGGTTAATTAGAGAGCTTGTAGGGAGCTTGTAGGGTTAATTTTAGCTTTAGTGTAGTGTGGTAGACAACCCCAAGTATTGATCTAGGCCCATTTTGGTATATTTCATGCCACCATTTCACCGCCAAATGCGATCAAATTAAAAAAAATAGTCAACTTTTTCACAAACTTTAGGTTTCTCACTGAAATAATTTACAAACAGCTTGTGCAATTATGGCACAAATGGTTGTAAATGCTTCTTTGTTCAGAAATAGCAGACATATATGGCTTTGGCATTGCTTTTTGGTAGTTAGAAGGCCACTAAATGCAACTGCGCACAACACATGAATTATGCCCAGCAGTGAAGGGGTTAATTATGTAGCTTGTAGGGAACTTGCAGGGTTAATTTTAGCTTTAGTGTAGAGATCAGCTTCCCACCTGACACATCAGACCCCCTGATCCCTCCCAAAGAGCTCTCTTCCCTCCCCCACCCCACAATTGTCCCCGCCATCTTAAGTACTGGCAGAAAGTCTGCCAGTACTAAAATAAAAGGTATCTTTTATATATATATATATATATATATATATATATATATATATATATATATATATATATATATATATATATATATATATATATATATATTATTATTATTTTAAGCATATTTACATATGCTGTTGTGTAGGATCCCCCCCTTAGCCCCCAACCTCCCTGATCCCCCGCAAAACAGCTTCCTAACCCTCCCCCTCTGCCTTATTGGGGGTCATATTATGTACTGGCAGCTGTCTGCCAGTACCCAGTTTGCAAATAAAATGGGATTTTTTTTATTTTTATTTCATTTTTCTGTAGTGTAGCTTCCCCCCCCAAGACCAATCCCCCACCCGCTCCCAGATCACTTAGATTTCCAAGTACTAAATATTTTGCACCCCTTTCTCCCACTTATAAAAACATTTTTTTCTGTAGTGTAGCGGTTCCCACCAGCTCCCTCCCCGTGCACGCGCCCGCCCGCCTCCTCCCGTGCACGCGCGTGTGCCCCCGGCGATCCCGCCCCCTCTCTCACAAGGACCACCTCGATGGCTGCCCACCCGCCTCCCACTTCAGCTCCCACCCACCAACGAATGCGGCCATCGATGCCCGGTGCAGAGAGGGCCACAGAGTGGCTCTCTCTGAACTGGAGGGGTAAAATTTGTTATTGCAGGATGTCTCGATATCTAGGCATCCTGCAATAACCGGAAAGCAGCTGGCAGCGATCAGGATTGCTTCCAGCTGCTTTCCAAACCAAGGACGTACGCCATACATCCTCAGGTGTTAACTGTATTTTTTCTGAGGACGTATGGCGTACGTCCTCGGTCATTAAAGGGTTAAAAATAAATAAATAGAAATTTGACTGTGAAATAATAGCAGTCAGTTTCTGTCACACGTGTGTGTTTCGGGGCCTGCCAGGGCACAGTGTCACACCAGTGCAACTCATATCTGGTGTAACAGTAGTGTACATTTAAAAAAAAAATACAATTTTGACTGTAATAGATTGAATAGCAGTTAGTTGTCTGCAAGCGTGTGTGTCAGGCCTACAGCGTCTACTCTGCCAACTTCTGCCAGTGCGCAGTGCCACTCATATCTGTTGTCACAGTAGCTTGCACGCATAGTACCACTAATTGAAAAAAAAATGACAGGCAGAGGCAGGCCACCCCGCAGGGGCCGTCATGGTTGTGGTGCTGTGATTCCCTTTGGCCCTAGAATAATGCAGTGTGGTGCATTAAACGGGGAGTTTGGTCTGTCACTCTGAAGTGGGCGTAACCCTTACACTACCTGATCGATACAACATCATACCTGATGTTTTAAAGCACGTTTTTCCAAACAATTTAGGAATGTTAGGTGATTTATGCCCTTTATGGATTAAAACCAGACTCTGAATCAACTATGTAATTTTCCATGGGAGTTTTGTCATGGATCCCCCTCTGGCATGCCACAGTCCAGGTGTTAGTCCCCTTGAAACAACTTTATCACTATGGTGGCGAGAAAGAGTCCCTGTGGGATTTAAAATTCGCCTGCCTATTTAAGTCTATGGAGGTTCGCCCGGTTCGCCGGTTCGCAAACATCTTCAGAAGTTCAAAATTTTAGGTTCGCAACATCACTATTTCCGAATGATCTGCTCTTTCTTGTGAATCTTCTTTTCTGATTTTCCCTCAGGATAAGGCAGTTTTGCGGACTTCATTTAAATTTCTACCTAAGGTTGTGAATTGTAACAACATTAATAAATAAATTGTTGTTCCCTCTTTGTTTCCTAATCCTAAGAATTCTTTGGAGAGATCCTTACATTCTTTGGATGTTGTAAGAGCTTTGAAATATTATGTTGAAGCTACTAAAGATTTCAGGAAGACTTCTAGTCTATTTGTTCTCTTTTCTGGTTCTAGGAGAGGTCAGAAAGCTTCTGCCATTTCCTTGGCATCTTGGTTAAAGCTTTTGATTCATCAGGCTTATTTGGAGTCGGTCAGGTCCTGTCTCAGAGAATTACAGCTCATTCTACTAGATCAGTCTCCACTTTGTGGGCTTTTAAGAATGAAACTTCAGTTGATCAGATTTGCAAAGCAGCAACTTGGTCTTCTTTGCATACTTTTTCTAAATTCTACCATTTTGATGTATTTGCTTTTTCGGAAGCAGTTTTTGGTAGAAAAGTTCTTCAGGCAGCTGTTTCAGTTTGATTCCTCTGCTTATGTTTAAGTTTTTTAATTTTCAACTATGAGAAAAACTTATATTTTTGGTTGTGGATTAATTTTTTCAGCGGAAAATGGCTGTTATTATTTTAATCCCTCCCTCTCTAGTGACTCTTCTGTGGAGTTCCACATCTTGGGTATTACTATCCCATACGTCACTAGCGCATTGACTCTTGCCAATTACATGACAGAAAACATAATTTATGTAAGAATTTACCTGATAAATTTATTTCTTTCATATTAGCAAGAGTCCATGAGACCCTCCCTTTTTTATGGTGGTTATGATTTTTTTGTATAAAGCACAATTATATTTCCAGTTCCTTTTTTGATGCTTTTAACTCCTTTCTTTTTCACCCCACTACTTGGCTATTCATTAAACTGAATTGTGGGTGTGTTGAGGGGTGTATTTATAGGCATTTTGAGGTTTGGGAAACTTTGCCCCTCCTGGTAGGATTGTATATCCCATACGTCAAGAGCTCATGGACTCTTGCCAATATGAAAGAAATGAATTTATCAGGTAAGTTCTTACATAAATTATGTTTTTTATTGACTCTTGTCATCACCATCAATATTTATACTTATTATTTCGATGTCACAATTTTTCTTAAACATTAATTATTATTTTCATATCATTTATTCTCCTATCAGGTGCTTTGTTATCTTTAGCTGTTTGGTTACACAAGAAATATATTCATTATTCTAGATTATATTATCATGTCACCTTTACATCTCATTTAACATATTTATAAGTGATATTAGTATTATTACTATGATATAATATCATTATCATGTCACCTTTATATTTCATCTACCATATTCATACGTAATATCATCATTACATATAGCATTTCTGCTTATCCTGATATCCTAGTAAAATTAGCAGATGCTAATAATATAACATTCAGCCTAGAAATCATATTAATACCACACATATATGTATTTTGACCATATTTAACCCACAAGAATAACAGGTGATTTATTAACATAATTGTCAGAGTTTAATGATATAACTTTCTGCTTTAATAAATACACTAACATCATATACATATGTATTTTAATTGCATCGAACCCACAAGAATATTTGGTGATTTAATGTTATCAGTGTGTAAACTGGATAGACTTTTCAGGCAATCTTGAACGTCACTTCTTTTAACTTAAATACGTATCAGACACTTGTCATGCGAGTATACTAACCGCTATGTGATTGATTATCACAATCACGTTCCGGATTGGATGGAGGTTGGAATTCATCAGAGTAAAGGCGGAGCCTAGAAGGGACAAAAACCTGCCGCTACGGAATTGACATTAACATAGGTGCCCTTATTTATACCTATTATTCTGTCAGTTATATTGGACCCATATTTATTGTAATTGTATTTGCTGCTTGGTTGTATTAAGTTCCCACCCTTAAATTACTCACCATTATCCATTCATTTTTTTAAAGTTATATTGTGCTATATGGACAGATCCATGATGTGTCTTTAGCATTACTTAAATTAGAATGTGACTAAGTATTACTATCAAGAGTTATATGTTGTGCTGAAATAATATTTGTAATTACAGCTTGCTTGTATCAATTATTTGTGCTGAATTAACAACTGGAATGTGATGGGTCAAGTTACTTTAATTATAAGATGTTATGACATAATAACAACAGTATACTAGTATCTGCAGCATGCATGGCTATAATTATCAAGTATAAAAGATGGTTGTACAACTGTGTTTGCTGCAGAGGATCAAAAAGAGGTAACTGAGTCACCACCATACTTTATCCATAACTGCAGCTGTCCAGAATCCTCTAAACCAAAAACAACAATAAATATAACCACTGATGTTCCAAACCCACTATACAGTTTAAAACTGATTTTCTTTAGTTTTGTAAAAAAATAATTATTAGATTTTAGGTTATTTATTCCTAATTAACTACCTAATCTTTTTCTTTGTATATGTGTTGTGTAGCTGTTCCTCGCACTAGTGACACCCAGTGTAGCTCTGTTCCTGAGCCCAGATATGGCAGAAGAATTGGATCTGAGTTTTCAGCTGGATCAGTAGTTCGTTTTGAATGTAATCCTGGATATTTCCTACAAGGAAGTAAAGCAATTCATTGCCAGACTGTTCCAAATGCTTTGGCTCAATGGAATGATACTGTACCAAGTTGTCTGGGTAGATATTCATGCATATTCTTTGTAATATATATACTGCTGATTAAATTATATTGATTTAGAGATTTTATTAATATCCCCCATACCAGTTGGTTACATTTATACACTTTGCAAGTATTGCATTAACTGTAACTTATTTGATACATGCATTAAGGCATCAATAGGATCAAAACATTGTGTATTAAATACAATTATGTATTTATTTCAATATATTAATTAATGTATTTAATAGTTTTATCTGCTAAATGTACAAAGGCTGTGATCTAGTATGCATTAGCTATTATCTGATACTGAATATATTTATTTGCAGTTAAAGATATTTGTAAAAAGTCCAATTTTTTTGTTAACTTCAGATATAGATTATTGATATACATCAGCATCTTGTGCATTTCATAATCTTATTGGTGAGATAATTTTGAATCTCAAAAGCTTTCTTTTTTCAGGTGCACTATTTTATCCCCTGAATTTACTTTAGCAGACCTAGAGCACATTCTACAAATTCTGCTGCATAATGTGTTGACAGAAAGCCCTTTTCTTTCTTTAACTAAATATTTTATATAATTTAATTCTAAAAGCACGGTGGCAGCAAATATTGAAAGAAGACTGCTCTACCTACATCATATTGCAGATGTTGTTTTTTAAAGTCAAATATTGCAGTTTGCCTTCAATTCTGCAATGTTGTTTAGACAAAACCTGATTTTTAAATTATCAGAAGAGAAAAATATGTATTATTCCCATCAAAATAACAGAAACTAATGGAGTTTTTTTTTCATATCTACAGCATGTCCAGTCCTACATCTCCAGGTCCAGATATTTTATAACTATAGATATTTTATTGAGAGGCCTTGGAAGGAGTAAATCTGCAGTCCCCATCCAAGCTAAATCAACAGACATCCAATTGGTGCACTTCACCTTAGGCTCCAGTACTGTATGATAATATTTATTCTGACAGCATCAGAATTTTAATTGCAGAAGATCATAGTCGACATTTCGTCTCGTATATGAGCCTTCTTCAAGACAAAAGATATCATTAGTTGGCTTTTGAGCTGTACTCCCAGATGAGAAAATGTTAGTACGGCTCAATAGCCGACTAATGATATCTTTTGTCTTGAAGAAGGCTCATATACGAGCCGAAACGTCGACTATGATCTTCTGTAATTAAAATTCTGATGCTGTCAAAATAAATATATTTAAAGTTTGAAACCAAAATCCTGAGTGCCCTTCTTTACAAATATACATCTATACAAGTCTTTTTTGATGATTGCACCCAGGTCGGTATCACACCACCAAGGTTGGAGTGCTGGTCCACCGGCTAATTGACATTATATATATAGATATAGATATATATACAACTTGGTTTTATATATTTCATAAAATTTGAAGGACATCTACTTATTTATTTTCACCCCTACTGTTTCTAAGCTTTTTTGTTTTTGATTTCCCATTATAAGGTTTTGAAAATGTGCAACTTCACATTTAAAAATATCTTTAAAAAATTGTAGCAATTTACTTTTAGTTTTCAATATTTGTAGTTGACTTTTAACCAAATTCATGGTTGCACTAAAGCGATATATGCTGTACATTTGAAAATTTATTTCAACAATATAGTTTTATTTTGTAACACTGTCTTTCTTAAAATAATTTATTTTTTAGTTCCATGTAGTGGAAATTTTACTGACAGAAGAGGAACTATATTATCACCAGGATATCCTGAACCATATGGAAATAGTTTGAACTGTGTTTGGCGAATCATTGTGACAGAAGGATCTGGAATTCAGGCAAGTGATTTTTTACTAGTAGTGTAGGAGTAACATAGAATACAAACACAAAGTCAAGAAATGGAGGACTCTCTATGTTTGCTTATAAAAATTCCTGAAAATCTCAAGTTTTGTATAATACAATTCATATCTCACATTTCTATGCTTTTTTTCCCATGAACCATATTTTACAGTTCTTAAACTGCTTAGTGATGCTGTAAATATACTTTCCTAATTTGTGAAGTGTAAAAAAATGAAAGGGTACTAATTTAAATTCATAACTTAAATATGTAAACATATGGCCCCATTTCTTATTTGACTGTGGGACTAAGTTCTCGGCTAGGCAACCTGTTGATCCATCTTCACAAAGAGAGGGCAGTGGATGATGTTAATTTGCAGCTCACATTTATCATTGTACAAGTAAATCTTTGTGCAATGTGAAAACAACTGTGCGAGAGCAAGGCCTGTCAATATCCCTGATCAAACAAGTTCAGAGTGATGTATCACCATTGATTTTTTTGTTTGTTTGTTTGTTTGTTTTTTCGTGGCCCTTTAATGAAGTTTTTACTTTAAAAGGAACACATCATCAATATTGAAAACAAACTAATATGCATAACTCCAACTAAAAAAAATAATTCTCTACTAATTTAAACAAGTATAGAAATTGAGAATAGTATACATTGTATATGAAGATTGTAAATACATTGAGGAAATAGATAATAATCTTGGAAGACTAGTAGTTCTAATTTACATTTATTATTTCTATGATAATATACATTTCTTCTGTTATGTGTGATCAGTCCACGGGTCATCATTACTTCTGGGATATAACTCCTCCCCAACAGGAAATGCAAGAGGATTCACCCAGCAGAGCTGATATAGCTCCTCCCCTCTACGTCAGTCCCAGTCATTCTCTTGCACCCAACGACTAGATAGGATGTGTGAGAGGACTATGGTGATTATACTTAGTTTTTTATGACTTCAATCAAAAGTTTGTTATTTTACAATAGCACCGGAGCGTGTTATTACTTCTCTGGCAGAGTTTGAAGAAGAATCTACCAGAGTTTTTTTACTATGATTTTAACCGGAGTAGTTAAGATCATATTGCTGTTCTCGGCCATCTGAGGGAGGTAAAAGCTTCAGATCAGGGGACAGCGGGCAGATGAATCTGCATTGAGGTATGTAGCAGTTTTTATTTTCTGAATGGAATTGATGAGAAAATCCTGCTATACCGTTATAATGACATGTATGTATACACTTCAGTATTCTGGGAATGGTATTTCACCGGAACTACTCTGTTAAAGGTCACTAATCCTTTTTAATAAATATTATCATGTTAAACGTTTTTGCTGGAATGTAGAATCGTTTACATTGCTGAGGTACTGAGTGAATAAATGTTTGGGCATTATTTTCCACTTGGCAGTTGTCTGCTTTAAATTGTGACAGTTTCGTTTCTCCTCACTGCTGTGTGTGAGAGGGAGGGGCCGTTTTTGGCGCTCTTTGCTACGCATCAAAAAATTCCAGTCAGCTACTATTATATTTCCTGCATGATCCGGTTCACTGACAGATCTCAGGGGTCTTCAAACTTCTTTGAAGGGAGGTACATTCTCTCAGCAGAGCTGTGAGAATTTTATATTGACTGTGAATAAAAACGTTACTCTATAATTTTTTATGTCAAATTTAGTTATTGTTATTTACTAATGGGAACAAACCTTTGCTAAAAGTTGTGTTATTTTAAAGTTGATGCTATAACTATTTTTTTTTTCAGTTCATTATCTCAACTGTCATTTAATCGTTTAAGTACCTCTTTGAGGCACAGTACGTTTTTGCTAAAAAAGATTATAACCAGGTTGCAAGTTATTGCTAGTGTGTTAAACATGTCTGACTCAGAGGAAGATATCTGTGTCATTTGTTCCAATGCCAAGGTGGAGCCCAATAGAAATTTATGTACTAACTGTATTGATGCTACTTTAAATAAAAGTCAATCTGTACAATGTGAACAAATTTCACCAAACTGCGAGGGGAGAGTTATGCCGACTAACTCGCCTCACGCGGCAGTACCTGCATCTCCCGCCCGGGAGGTGCGTGATATTATGGCGCCTAATACATCTGGGCGGCCATTACAGATAACATTACATGATATGGCTACTGTTATGACTGAAGTTTTGTCTAAATTACCAGAACTAAGAGGCAAGCGTGATCACTCTGGGGTGAGAACAGAGTGCGCTGACAATACTAGGGCCATGTCTGATACTGCGTCACAGCTTGCAGAGCATGAGGACGGAGAGCTTCATTCTGTGGGTGACGGTTCTGATCCAAACAGATTGGATTCAGATATTTCAAATTTTAAATTTAAATTGGAGAACCTCCGTGTATTACTAGGGGAGGTCTTAGCAGCTCTCAATGATTGTAACACCGTTGCAATACCAGAGAAACTGTGTAGGTTGGATAAATACTTTGCTGGTACCGGCGAGTACTGACGTTTTTCCTATACCTAAGAGATTAACTGAAATTGTTACTAAGGAGTGGGATAGACCCGGTGTGCCGTTCTCACCCCCTCCAATATTTAGAAAGATGTTTCCAATAGACGCCACCACTCGGGACTTATGGCAAACGGTCCCTAAGGTGGAGGGAGCAGTTTCTACTTTAGCTAAGCGTACCACTATCCCGGTGGAGGATAGCTGTGCTTTTTCAGATCCAATGGATAAAAAATTAGAGGGTTACCTTAAGAAAATGTTTGTTCAACAAGGTTTTATATTGCAACCCCTTGCATGTATCGCGCCGATTACGGCTGCGGCAGCATTTTGGATTGAGTCTCTGGAAGAGAACCTTAGTTCATCTACGCTAGACGACATTATGGACAGGCTTAGAGTCCTTAAACTAGCTAATTCATTCATTTCGGAGGCCGTAGTACATTTAACCAAACTTACGGCTAAGAACTCAGGATTCGCCATACAGGCACGTAGAGCACTGTGGCTAAAATCCTGGTCAGCTGATGTTACTTCTAAGTCCAAATTACTTAATATACCTTTCAAGGGGCAGTCTTTATTTGGGCCCGGTTTGAAAGAAATTATCGCTGACATTACAGGAGGTAAGGGCCACGCCCTACCTCAAGACAAAGCCAAAGCTAAGGCTAGACAGTCTAATTTTCGTCCCTTTCGAATTTCAAAACAGGAGCAGCGTCAACCTCCACTGCACCAAAACAGGAAGGAGCTGTTGCTCGTTACAGGCAAGGCTGGAAACCTAACCAGTCCTGGAATAAGGGCAAACAGGCCAGGAAACCTGCTGCTGCCCCAAAGACAGCATGAACCGAGAGCCCCCGATCCGGGACCGGATCTAGTGGGGGGCAGACTTTCTCTCTTCGCCCAGGCCTGGGCAAGAGATGTTCAGGATCCCTGGGCGCTAGAGATCATATCTCAGGGATACCTTCTAGACTTCAAATTATCTCCCCCAAGAGGGAGATTTCATCTGTCAAGGTTGTCAACAAACCAGATAAAGAAAGAAGCGTTTCTACGCTGTGTACAAGATCTGTTATTAATGGGAGTGATCCATCCGGTTCCGGCGGTCGGAACAAGGACAAGGGTTCTACTCAAACCTGTTTGTGGTTCCCAAAAAAGAGGGAACTTTCAGGCCAATCTTAGATTTAAAGATTCTAAACAAGTTCCTAAGAGTTCCATCGTTCAAAATGGAAACTATTCGGACAATCTTACCTATGATCCAAAGGGGTCAGTACATGACCACAGTGGATTTAAAAGATGCTTACCTTCACATACCGATTCACAAAGATCATCAACGGTATCTACGGTTTGCCTTCCTAGACAGGCACTACCAGTTTGTAGCTCTTCCATTCGGATTGGCTACGGCCCCAAGAATCTTCACAAAGGTTCTGGGTGCCCTTCTGGCGGTACTAAGACCGCGAGGGATTTCGGTAGCTCCGTACCTAGACGACATTCTAATACAAGCTTCAAGCTTTCAAACTGCCAAGTCTCATACAGAGTTAGTTCTGGCATTTCTAAGGTCGCATGGATGGAAAGTGAACGAAAAGAAGAGTTCTCTTTTTCCTCTCACAAGAGTTCCATTCTTGGGGACTCTTATAGATTCTGTAGAAATGAAGATTTACCTGACAGAAGACAGGTTAACAAAGCTTCAAGATGCATGCCGTGTCCTTCATTCCATTCAACACCCGTCAGTAGCTCAATGCATGGAGGTGATCGGCTTAATGGTAGCGGCAATGGACATAGTACCTTTTGCACGCCTACACCTCAGACCGCTGCAATTGTGCATGCTAAGTCAGTGGAATGGGATTACTCAGATTTGTCCCCTACTCTGAATCTAAATCAAGAGACCAGAAATTCTCTTCTATGGTGGCTTTATCGGCCACACCTGTCCAGGGGGATGCCATTCAGCAGGCCAGACTGGACAATCGTAACAACAGACGCCAGCCTGCTAGGTTGGGGCGCTGTCTGGTATTCTCTGAAGGCTCAGGGATTATGGAATCAGGAGGAGAGTCTCCTTCCAATAAACATTCTGGAATTGAGGGCAGTTCTCAATGCCCTTCTGGCTTGGCCCCAATTAACAACTCAGGGGTTCATCAGGTTTCAGTCGGACAATATCACGACTGTAGCTTACATCAACCATCAGGGAGGGACAAGAAGCTCCCTAGCAATGATGGAAGTATCAAAGATAATTCGCTGGGCAGAGTCTCACTCTTGCCACCTGTCAGCAATCCACATCCCGGGAGTGGAGAACTGGGAGGCGGATTTCTTAAGTCGCCAGACTTTTCATCCGGGAGAGTGGGAACTTCATCCGGAGATCTTTGCCCAAATACTTCAACGTTGGGGCAAACCAGAGATAGATCTCATGGCGTCTCGCCAAAACGCCAAACTTCCTCACTACGGGTCCAGATCCAGGGATCCGGGAGCGGTTCTGATAGATGCTTTGACAGCACCTTGGAACTTCGGGATGGCTTATGTGTTTCCACCCTTCCCGCTGCTTCCTCGATTGATTGCGAAAATCAAACAGGAGAGAGCATCAGTGATTCTAATAGCGCCTGCATGGCCACGCAGGACTTGGTATGCAGATCTAGTGGACATGTCATCCTGTCCACCTTGGTCTCTACCTCTAAGACAGGACCTTCTGATACAGGGTCCATTCAAACATCAAAATCTAACTTCTCTGAAACTGACTGCTTGGAAATTGAACGCTTGATTTTATCAAAGCGTGGTTTTTCTGAGTCGGTTATTGATACTCTGATTCAGGCTAGGAAGCCTGTTACCAGAAAGATTTACCATAAAATATGGCGCAAATACCTATACTGGTGCGAATCCAAACGTTACTCCTGGAGTAAGGTTAGGATCCCTAGGATATTGTCTTTTCTACAAGAAGGTTTAGAAAAGGGTTTATCAGCTAGTTCATTAAAGGGACAGATTTCAGCTCTGTCCATCTTGTTACACAGGCGTCTGTCAGAAAATCCAGACGTCCAGGCTTTTTGTCAGGCTTTAGCTAGGATCAAGCCTGTGTTTAAAGCCGTTGCTCCGCCATGGAGTTTAAACTTAGTTCTTAACGTTTTACAAGGTGTTCCGTTTGAACCCCTTCATTCCATTGATATAAAATTGTTATCTTGGAAAGTTCTGTTTTTAATGGCTATTTCCTCGGCTCGAAGAGTCTCTGAGTTATCAGCATTACATTGTGATTCTCCTTATCTGATTTTTCACTCAGACAAGGTAGTTCTGCGTACTAAACCTGGGTTCTTACCTAAGGTAGTCACTAACAGGAATATCAATCAAGAGATTGTCGTTCCATCCTTGTGTCCAAATCCTTCTTCAAAGAAGGAACGTCTTCTACACAATCTGGATGTAGTTCGTGCCCTCAAGTTCTACTTGCAGGCAACTAAAGACTTTCGCCAAACTTCTTCCCTGTTTGTCGTTTATTCTGGACAGAGGAGAGGTCAAAAAGCTTCTACTACCTCTCTCTCGTTTTGGCTTCGTAGCATAATACGTTTAGCCTATGAGTCTGCGGGACAGCAGCCTCCTGAAAGAATTACAGCTCACTCCACTAGAGCTGTGGCTTCCACTTGGGCCTTTAAGAATGAGGCCTCTGTTGAACAGATTTGCAAGGCTGCAACTTGGTCTTCGCTTCATACTTTTTCCAAATTTTACAAATTTGACACTTTTGCTTCTTCGGAGGCTATTTTTGGGAGAAAGGTTCTTCAGGCAGTGGTTCCTTCTGTATAATGAGCCTGCCTATCCCTCCCGTCATCCGTGTACTTTTGCTTTGGTATTGGTATCCCAGAAGTAATGATGACCCGTGGACTGATCACACATAACAGAAGAAAACATAATTTATGCTTACCTGATAAATTCCTTTCTTCTGTTGTGTGATCAGTCCACGGCCCGCCCTGTTTTTAAGGCAGGTAAATATCTTTTAAATTATACTCCAGTCACCACTTCACCCTTGGTTACTCCTTTCTCGTTGATTCTTGGTCGAATGACTGGGACTGACGTAGAGGGGAGGAGCTATATCAGCTCTGCTGGGTGAATCCTCTTGCATTTCCTGTTGGGGAGGAGTTATATCCCAGAAGTAATGATGACCCGTGGACTGATCACACAACAGAAGAAAGGAATTTATCAGGTAAGCATAAATTATGTTTTTCATAATACAAAAGCATGGAGATAAGAATGAGCAAACCTAGGGCTAGATTACAAGTGGCGTACACATATATATATATATATATATATATATATATATATATATATATATATATATATATATATATATATATATATATATATATATGTATGTATTTCCTATAAAAATAACTTGCTCTGTAAATGAAGAACAAGTGTCAGGTGTTTTTTCTTCTGTGTTCTCTGTTGACTTCTATCTGGAAGTTAGCGTGCATCAGGTTTCACGTGCATGCAAACTTTTTGCTTTCAATTTGTAATATGAGTGCAATTGACACACATCATGGTTACTTCTAGCAACGTTTAAATAGTCTATTTATGTGTACATATGTATTTATGTATTTATATGTGTATTTATGAATTTCCAGACATATAAACACATATAAACATATAAATACATAGGAACACATATGTAGACATAGTGCATATACAAGTGCATTGGAGCCCTTTGCATTTAAGTAAATGAAAACATGTTAAAACATGCAGTATTTATGCAATATTCATTTTTAATAAAGCGTTTTACTGTGTATTTACTGTAAATATTTAATATTCCATTAATCTGCACATAGGGTAATATATTCTATGTATTTTTAAATAGAAAGTCCTTTATATATCTGTATATATCGATACCTATATATAATCATATATATATAAAGGTATACATATATTCTTCTATGTGAAGAACATTGGAATGTGAAATATTCATATTTTCATGTCTGGTTAGCGTACATGAAAATATGTAATCGGGTTTGCGTGAGAGTAGGTAGTTACGTTTTTTCCACTTTTTTTGCTCCATTGACATCTAAAGGAGAATACGTGTACGTGCACATGATATTGTAAGGTTTTTTTTCCACTTATCGGGTTAGCACGAGAGTAAAAGCAATTTACTTTCAACTTAGCGCAACACAACATGCACAAAAAGCTACACTTACTTCTAGAGCAGTTAAAGCTCGAGAGGGAGCATTAGATAGTGTTCTACTCATTATCTGGCCCTTAGCATGCTATGACAACAGTGTTTTGTTTAGGGTCAGATTACGAGTGAAGTCTCTGGCCTGCCCTCCTCCACCAGGTCCACACCCCTCCTCTCCTCCTGTGCTTAAATGCTGAGTCCACATGGCGGCTGCCATTTTGCCGCAACGGAATGTCACTACTGTCCTCGGTTGCAAGAAGGAGAGAGGGAGACAGTCACGGACCGGGGAGAGGGGAACCAGGAAGCAGAAACCAATGCTGCACACCTCTAGGATGCTCCCTTAACCCGGGAGTGGGTAAGTGTCTGGTCATGCTATGACAGAGCCCCCTCCTCAGATGCAACCTCAGGGCGTCAAACAGGGTTGGCCGACTAGGAGTCTTGAGTCTATTTCTTGGACTTCAAACTCTTCCGGACTGTCTACAACAACTGGAATGCATGGAACAACAAGATGTGAGGAAAAATGGCTAGGTCTCCAAAGCTTCAGTAGAGACACATGAAATACTGGGTGTAACCGATAGGTGGCAGTATGACTTTTAATCAGCATATCCCTTGTAAAAATGTTTTACCATCTTTAGAGTACTTAGTAACATCTGTCTTTGCTGTTTAAGTTTATTTAGGTGTAAGGCCACATCAGATACTGTGGTAGAGCAAGGCAATTTGGGGAAGACACATGGATGAAAACCATAGTTGTCATAAAAGGTGTGATTTTAATAGAGTGATACATGTGGTTGTTGTAGGAGAATTCTACTGTAGGAAGTAAAGACAGGCAGTCATCTTCTAGGTATGTGGTGAAGCAACAGGGGTACTGTTCTAAAGTCTGGTTGGTATGCTCTGTTTGACCGTTGGTCTGGAGGTGATAAGATGATGATAAGTAGCATTTTATTTTGAGGTGACTGCCGAAGTGGGACCAGAAACAGGAGGTGAACTGAGAGCCATGGTCTGTGGCAATCCATGCAGGCAGTAGATATTTTGCAAGAACAAGGATGCGGTCTGGGCAGCAGAAAGAAGTCCTATGAAGGGAATGAAGTGTGCCATCTTTGTGAACCTATCCACTACCACCAAGATGGTATTGTGTTTGTACGACAGAGGTAGATCCACAACAAAGTACATCGCTATATCTGTCATGGCCCTTGAAGAACTGTAGGAAGTTGTAGAAGGCTTACTGGTTTTACCTTTGGTGTCTTTGAACGGGCACATATGTCACATGACAGGACATATTCCCTGGTATCAGTCTTGATGGAAAGCCACTAATAGTTCCTATGTTTGACTAATTCCACCATGGCTTGCGGAGAGGGTGTAATGAAATTGGCTAAATGCTTCTTATCTAAGTGAGGGTGACGCTTACACTTGTTTGTCATGGTACCATAATCCCTGTTTCTGGGTCAGAGGAGGGACAGTAACAAGTGGTTGATGCGCTAGGTTTCGTATGGGGTCTAGAAGTGAGACTTGAAGTGCAAAAAATTATGCAAGGGTAGAATAGTGTCTTGGGTTTGGTCGGTGGGGTCTGTCTCCTCATGTATGAGTGACAGAGTGTCTTCTTTTTTATTCTTGGAACCAGGGTGGTAGGTGATCTGTAGATTGAATCTGGAAAAGATCAAGGCCTAGCGTGCTTGACAAGGATGTTATCTTTTGACAGCATGAAGATACTCCAGATTATGGTGTGTAAACAGTTACAGGTATGGGAGCTCCCTCTAGTAGATGGCACCATTCTTCCAAGGTACCCTTAATTGCAAGAAGTTCTGTCTCACCAATGTCATAATTCTTCTCCGCAGGGAGAAGTGTACGGGAGTAAAATGCTATAGGAGGTAGCTGGTCATCCTTCTCCCATCTCTGAGACAAGATACTCCCAACAGTGATGTCAGAGGCATCTAACTCAAGGAAGAAGGGTTGTATCAGAATAGGTGCTTGGGTGAATAGCCTTTTTAGCTTTTCGAAGGCTTCTTTGGCTTGGGTTGTCCATAGGAATTTATCATGTTTCTTCGTCAAGGCGGTTATGGGAGAACATATTTGTGAGAAACCTCTAATAAAGCATCTGTAAAAGTTGGCAAATCCTTGAAAACGTTGTACAGACATTTTATGTTTTGGTAAGGGCCACTCCAAGATAGTTGTAATCTTGCGGGGATCCATTTGAATTTGACCAGGGGTGATAATGTAGCCCAGGAATTCTACAGACAGAGAAAAGTAAAAAAACAGGATGTCATCTAAATAAATAATTATAAAAAAGAATACATAATGTCATGAGAAACATCATTCAGAAAGTTTTGGAATGTGGCAGCGGTCTTGCACAACCCGAAGGGCATGACAAGGTATTTGAAGTGCCCATACGGATTTCTGAATGCGGTCTTCCATTCGTCCCCTTCACGGACACTTACTAGGTTATATGCACCCCGTCGGTCTATTTTGGTAAATACGTTTGCCTTCCTTAATCCATCTAGGAGTTTTGGTATCAATGGTAGGGGGTATCTGTTATTGATGGTAATATTGTTTAAAGCACAGTAATCAATACAAGGATGAAGACCTCCATCTTTTTTGCCAACAAAAAATATACCCACCCCTGCTGGAGATGTTAAGGGTCTAATGAACCTTTGGCCAGACTGTCGGAGATTTACTCCTTGAGATGTTTAAGCTCTACCTCAGCTAGAGGAAATATGCGCCCATAGGGGATAGGAGCACCAGGAAGCAGATCGATTGGGCAGTCATATGGGCATCTGGGAGGTAATGATCAGCACTCTTTTTGTTGAAGACATCTTGGAATTATTTACATTTGTCTGGCAAAGTGACTGAAGGTTCGGAGGTCATAGGGAACAAATACACAGGAGCTTTGTTTAGGCAATTGGTGGTAAAAAAGGTAGAGGAAAAGGTGAGGTTACCTCTATTACAATCAATTACTGGTTTGTGGCTGCGAAGCCCAGGAAGGTTGAATATGAGTGGGAACATTGGTAAGGGAACAATGTCTAGATTGATAGTTTCTTTGCGGTGACCAAGAGACAAATTGGATTGGTTTTGTGTATTACAGGACCTTGCTTGATTAGAATCCTATCCACAATCTACAGAGATAACAGGTGTGGCTTTCGTCACATAGGAAGGTGAGAGGTCTATACCAAGGTCTGATCTATGAAACAGCCGCTAGCTCCTAAATCTATGATGGCTGTGACTAGATGGTCCACACTTCTCCACTGGAGATAAAGAGAGATAGAAAGAGAAGAGGTAGATGGAGCTGTAGAGGTCCAAGAAGAAATAGCAATGATATACTTACCATGTGTGATGGTGGGACAGACATGCCCATAATAGATGATTAGCTTTTCCGCAGTAAAGGTAGAGCCCTTGAAAGTGACGTCTCTTGCGTTCTTCCTCAGTCAGAGGGTGGCAAACCAGACATATTTGCATGGGTTTATCAGTGGAAGAGGCAGAGGATGGTGCAGAAGCCACAGGACTCAATGGATCCAAAGGCATCAAAGGAAATGGAATCTGTTGCTTCTTACTTCTTACTTCTATGTTCACATGCATGACTAGCAGGATCAGTTCTTCTGAGGAGGTAGGTACTCCTATTCTGGCTAGTTCATCTTTTAGGGTCTCAAATAGACCCAACCTACAATGCTCTATCAGACCCATCTCATTGTAGCCTGTGTCAGGAACCAACTCCAGTAAGTACGTGGTATAATCTTCCATGGGTCTTCTTCCCTGCCGAAGGGAACGGAGGGCAGTGCGAGAAGTGGAGGATCTCGGAGGATCATCATATAAGGTACGCATGGCTGCAGCAAATGACTCCCAGGAGTCCAGTAATGGGCTGCTACTGTGTAGGAACTGATGAGCCCAGGTTTGAGGTTGACCAGATAGCAAGGCAATGGTGGTGCGTACCTTCACATAATCAATAGGGTATGTGTGAGTTTTGAGAGCAAAGAGTAACTCATAAGCTGTGATAAAAGAACATAATTTTGATTTATTTTCAATGAACCTGTCAGCCATAGGAATAGAGGGTTCTGGGGATGTTGGAGGTAAGTGGCTAGGAGCCAGAGGTGAAGCTGTAAGAGGGGTAGACTGAGCTCTTCTCTGCTCATGCTGTAGCAGTACAGTGTTGCTAGCTTGTAAATCCTGAACTGCTTTGTTGGGTCAAGGCAGCAATAGCTTCAGTTGTTCCGGCGGGTTCCATAGGGCTTGGTTATTATGTTACAACCCACCTGGGGTATTGTGGTTATATTAGAACCCAGTTGCAGTGGAACAGCACTTCTTTACAATCACAACTCTCAGGATAACCTGGAGATGGATACAGGTTCCTGATGGATACAGGTTCCTGAAAAGTCAGTGGTGGCACGGAGGCCTTTAATAGGGTAGGAGCCAGATGAGGGATACAGGGCAGAGGCAGAGACGTGGTCAGACAATCCAAAGACAGGGCAGGCAGCAGGCAAGAATAGTTGAGAAACAATCCAAATTTAGGAACCAGGAAATCTAGATGAACCAATCAGGAGGTAAATAACAGGACACAGGTTAATATGCTCGAAAGGATTCCAGAATCAGGAAGCAAGAAGAAAATAACCCAGCACTGATTGGAGGGTGTGCTGAGAATATATAGGGACAAATATACATGTCTAAAAATGTATATGTATGTATATTTATATGTTTATATGTGTGTAAATATGTAATTATGTATTTATATGTGTATATATGTATTTCCAGACATATATACACAAATAAACACATAAATACATATGTACACACAGACATATATACAAGTGCATTGGAGCACTTTGCAGTTAAGTAGATAAAAGCACGTAGAAACATATTTATGTAATATTTATTTTTTTAATAAAGGTTTTAACTATTTATTTACTGTAAATAGTTCACATCCCAATGTTCTTCTATGGGGGAATATGTGAATGTGATTGCTATATTCTAACTTTAGCTTTTTGTGCTTTTCAGGTTAGTACAAGATCAAAAACAGTTTATTTTTAACTCGTAATATGAGCGCAACCCGACAATCTCAAAAAAACATACTTCTAGTGCAAATAACTCTTGAGCTAAAGAGCTTATTTGCGCTCCACTTGTAATCTGGCCCTTAATGTTTTATTTATAAAACTATTTCATACAGATGGCAGATATGATGTCACTAAATTCCGTGTCACTATATATTAATATATTCCCTTAATTGTTCTATGTTTTTTTTTCAGATACAAGTTATAAGTTTTGCCACAGAACACAACTGGGATTCACTTGAAATATATGATGGTTCTGATGCAACCGCCCCTAGACTTGGGGAGCTTTTCTGGTAAATAACTTGTATAACATGCTACATCGGCGTTGTGTGTGCGAGTGTTATATATATTATATATATATATATATAATATATATATATATATATATATATATAATATATATATATATATACCTATTATTAATGCTCATATTTCATTAATGTACATTTTATAAAAAATCCATTAAAAAATGTATAAAGTTTAAATAGAGCTATACTATAGTTAATGGAGACACTTTTTGCGTATACCCACATACTGCTTTAGGTACAAAATGTAAGCAATGTGCAGGAAAAGCTTTTATGACCCAAAAACGTGCTTGTTATTATTAAACTCACTTTTTATTTGCAAACCATAATAGTACCATCTTAATTTTATTTTAGAAGTGTAAACGCACAATTCAAAGCAAAACTGCTAAGAATCAATAATGGCAGGCATACTAGGTCTGATATAGTTCAGCTTAGTATGACTTTAATCATAGACACTTAGCACATCTTAATCCGATACAAACACGTATTCATGCCATTCTGTCTCATATGTTACCTACTCATCATCTTCATGTGTTTCACTAGATCCTTAAAACAGCATGAATCATTTAAAATTAGTTGTAATTTATATTTATTTTCATATGTTTACACCAAAAAGGTACTTTGGGACTGTTTACTGATAGCCATAGATCTTCTGATATTAAAATAGGGTTGTTGTTTTTAGATGTTGGTGAAAGCTGGAAAAAAAATTTTTTTCCGCAAAACTTGTGAACATAGGCAATGTGGCTATTAAAAAAGTTCCAATATACTACCATAGAAAAAATAAAGACAGTATAGACCAAGACATATTTTGAATTTCCTTAATGCAGATGTGATCCTAACATTCTGGTTTAAAATACACATAATAAGGCTTATCATTGTGTCTAAATGCATTTAAATAACATACATGACAAGTGATTACATGAACTTTTGGTTAAATATAATTACAATATCTAAAAGCTTAACATGATGTGACACTTGTTAGATATTAGTTGTTAGTTACCCCATCTGCAATATAGGTTAAGGACTTATACAAGTCACTCTAATGGAGCTATAACAAGAGCTGATTAAACTGACAGACATACAATACTACAACTGAAATTCTGGAGTTGCTGCAGTGTGATGGCTGCTCAGATTTGATTGATATAAACAGCTCTGTCACTATACTGCTGCTTTGCTTCCAAAAAATGGCTCATATCCCAATATAACCCCCGTGCAATAAACATCACAAGGCATTTTGTAGGGCTTTAAAAGTAAGTTACCACATTCCAATCAGTTCAAAAGACCCATAATAATCCTAAAATAGGGTTGGTAACTCCTAAACTATATAATACTGGCAATCCAGTCAGCCAGATAGCCCTTTTCAAGTACAGTACATTTTCATAAATTTATATATATATATATATATATATATATATATATATATATATATATATATATATATATATTATTATATATATATATATATACATATACATATACACATATACATATACAGTATATATATATATAATATATATATATTCTATATATATTCTATATATATATATATATATTATATATATATATATATATATATATATATATATATATATATATATATATATATATATATAAATAGATTCTCTTTTCTGTACATGTAATCTTTATGTGCCTTTTTAAAAAACCCTTTTTTTATCTTTTATTTGCTAGGTACTACTGTTCCAGCTTTGTTAAACAGCACGTCTAATCAACTTTACTTGCACTTTTATTCTGATATAAGTGTGGCTGCAGCTGGTTTTCATCTGGAATACAAAAGTAAGGCATTTCATTTTATTTCCAGATTTCTTATATTAAATTATATTGTGATAAGAATTATTTTAACTCTATTAATACTTTACTTGAAATATCTTCATATAAATGATTTTCATTTCACATGTATATGTCCACATACACACAAATGCTGTCATTATAAAAGATTGCCACTCATTGCTTGCAACTCTGAAGCTAAGATTCACAAATACATTTTGTTGTTTTGTATTCCTTCAATCTGTAGTCATTTGTCATTTTTGTTTGTACTGAATCATCCGACTGCTTAATTCATTGTTATTATTAGTTTGTACTTGTTGCTGTCTTGTAGAAGATGAAATCTATTTATTTTGCACCTCAGAATTTATAGAGAAGAATAAATCAATATTCATGTTACTGAAAAATATGGTGTAGATGGACATTTTTTAGTGCCAGTACTTGATCTGCATTTGTTTAGACTCATATTTTTTTAGCAAGCAACTCTTTAGTAATTTTGTGGAAATAATAATCACTACATTATATGATAATACAGTTCAGTCATTTGCATGGAAGATGTATTTTTCAAAGCTGTGTTAACATTCTTAGAGTGAAGTAGGGTCTGCAAAAACAGTCTGATTTATATGATGACCAAGGTCAAATTAACAGAATTTCATTGCTTGTTAGAGTGTCTAAAATAAAGTATGTAAAATTTTCAGTTTGAATTCTATGGAAATTAACTTTAACGAGTGGTCTTAAAATTCAAATAAAATCCATCTAATGTGCACTAAATACATGCTCAAAAAATGAATGGACAGGTTTGGTATCGAGTTATTGTCATGGTCCTGACAGAAATCTCAGAACAGTCCATCATGTGTGTTTTATTAACCTAATTAAAACTATTTGTATGCAGGCTTGAAGGCTCTTGTTTGATTTAAGCCATTTTATTGACTAGTATGATGTTGCTTCCCTTTCATAAATGTACCGCTATATATTCATGTTACAAACACCACTAAGTAGCTAGCTCTTTGTTTTTTGTTTTCAGCACAGGTAATTTATTTTCAGGATAAATTGAAAGATGAATAAACAAAAAATAATTTTAGCTGCCAAGGTCATTCCAGCTATTCTAATATACCTTTTTCAGGTTCCCATTAACAGCAATTTGTAATTTAACAGAATATACATAAAACATATTAATATTGTAAAAATTCATGAGTGAACATTTCTGTTGAATATATAAATAATGGAAATTCTGTAATTACAATACCCAATCAGTTGTAAGATGTTTGCTAAACAGAATTGTATTTTGACTTACAAAAGCTTGCACAATAAACATCAAAGAAGTAGGGATGAGTGATTGTCTGTTTAGAACAAATGTTAACATTTAAATATTGAATGTAATGTTCAAATATTATATTTGAATGTGGGTTCCATATAATTTACATAGAAGAATATAAGAATTAACATGGGAATATTAATATTCAAGTGTTATACTTCTTTTATTGAAACTTAAAATTTGTTTGCAAAAAATAATCTGGGGAATGTTAGGAAAACATTCATTTGTTTAGAATGAAAAAAACACCTCAAGCATTTGTTCTTTGTAATGAATATGAAGATACACTTACCTATCTCTACTAATACATAGCCAAAATAATCAAACTTTTTATTTTCCCTTTTCGAAACCTCTGAGCAATAAACCCTTTGTTTCTTTAAAAGAATGTCTTGGGAAGAATATTTTAAACTGTTTTAAATTAGTGGCAGTGAGAAGATGTAAGTACCACTTTATTTTATTGTATTCATTATCACTCTGTAGAATGCCAAGTATTGCCCATGAATATTCAACATATTAACTTTCAACTTTTGGGTTGGGTGCATGTTTTATTGAATTCATTAGGAATCACAATAACAGCCAAAACTCCTTCACTCAATAAGAATGGTAAATGCTGATTATTAAACACTTCAGGGTAAGTTTCGGGTTAAAAACTTTAATTTAATATTTATATGTAACCATATGTTCTACAGACATATTTGAATTATAAAATAAATGAAAAATATAATTTGTTCTACCACCTGAATGCCAAATTTCAAACAATATTTGCATCCTCAGTGTTCTCAATAAAATGTATGTTTGATAAATGTTTTTCAAAACCCACAGGTTGGAGCATTCATAAACTTGAATGTATTACTTCAATTGTTGTTTATCTGTTCATGTTACACTTCATACTGTATTTATAAAAAATGTAGTATTCCAAGAATGTTCATGTGACTTTTCTTTAATTTTCATTCTAGGTATAAAATACAGCACTGCCTAGGCTAGATAGATAGATAGATAGATAGATAGATAGATAGATAGATAAAAAGATAGATATGTAGATTGTGCTTTAAAATTATTGTTTTTTATTTACAATTATTAGGGTGTATCACAATCATTTACAAAACTATATCTATTGTATTTCTACAAAATTCATCATTAAATGGGGATTTTTGTAGAAAAATAATTTGACAAGTTTTTCTACAGGACTGTGATTGACCTCATAATGTTTTCTTATTGTTAGGGAAGAATAGAACATATATGCTTTCATGTCACTAATGACAGGGAAAGGTAATTTTTACTATCCACTTTGGATTTTAGTAAATAAATAAAAAAATAATCCTTACAGTAATTTGAGGCAAAGACAGCATTGCATCATACACTACCAATATCTTTGCTCTCTTTAAACCCTACTAAAATACTTGTTTACTTGTCAGCTTTTTAACTTTTTTAGTTCAGTGCCTAAAATTCTACTTTTTAAATATAAAATGTTGTCCCTCAATTAAAATTATATAAGCCTTTTATTATCCCAAACATCTTTATTTTTGCCAGTTCTTGTTCTAGAAACAATAAATACTATTTTTCATAAACAATCTAACCAACATAACTTTTTTTGTTTTCCAAAAAGTTTTATTGAATAGAATATTCAATATACAAAGTCAATTAACTATTACAAAGTCAAAAAAGGAGTATACATTTGTGTATCAGTTCAGAACATGAAATTAATACAGAGAATATAACAGATCCTCTTCAGTCTTTGAGTTTGGTGGGATATATTAGGATGCTATATAAAAGTTCAATGTGCTAAAGATTGGTGGTGGAGGAAGCCTGCACATCCCCTATAGCATTGATCTTCATGATTTACAGTCCAAATATACATCATTGACACATAAGTAGAAAATACACGCATTTAAAATAATTTTTAACCAAGCCCTAAAGGATGACACTCTGGGATACAAGAGAGTTTGTATTACATAGTTGCGTCTATGACAACAGAGCCCATTGCAAAGGTACTGAATAACCTGGGGCCCTCTATGTGCTTATGTCTGGTCTGTATATGTCCTTTTCACGTTTAAAACTTGCGTGTCTGCTTAGTCTATAGAAAATTAACTAATATCTGTTGTGTAGTTTATCCTTTGATTCCCATCAACGCAATAACCTGGGTGGTGAGGTTGTGTTCTCAAGGTAAAGGGATGGGGGTTAAGAGAAGGAAAAGAATGAGGGGGGCGTAAAGGGGGACAAGTGAGTCACAATGAATATTATGGCAGTGCTGGACTCACTATTTCTGTGAATCTGAGGGCCAGCATGTATACTACCAAGAATCGTACTGTGTGTTTTGTTTCCAAGTGTCTAGCATTATCTCATGTATATCGATCGTTTGATTCTTTATGTGATGATACCTTTCAACTTGCAGCAGTGTGTCTACCTGTAGTTTCCATTCCTCTATTGTGGGGTTATAAGTGTCTTCCAGTGTTTTGGAATTAAGAGTTTAATGCTAGTTATCATTAATGGAAGTAGTGCATTATGGGCTTTGTTTTCTATTTTAGGAAGTGAGAGAAATACAAGTTGTTTAGGGTATTGTTTTTCCTAAAACTTTAGACATTTGGGTTATGATCTCTGTCCAGAACGTGTCTAATTTGGGGCATTCCCACCAGATATGTATAGGTGACCTGTCAATTCCACAGTCCCTCCAGCATTTACTGTTGGCTGACTTGTATATGGTTTTTAGCCTGTTGGGGGTGAGATACCATGTGTTGAGGAATTTGTAATTAGTTTCCTGTATTTTCATGCATATGTAAGCTTTTTTGGTTGTTATAAAAGCTCTATTCCATTCTTGGAATGTAGTGTCTGTTTCGTGGGGGATTCTTGCAGACAAAGGACCTCAAAGGGTGTCACTTGCCTTGTTAATGAATGTTTGTGATGGTGTGTGTTTACAAAGTGGTTCAACTGGGTGTGTGAGAACCAAATTATAGAGATATCTGGAAGAGTCTTGTGTATTTCATATAGTGTTTTGTGTTTATTTTCCTTACTGAGGGTATATAACGTCCTGTCTTTAATTTGTGCCTGTTGCTCATAATGTTTTTCTCTGTGGTTCCATGGTAATGTGGGATTGTGATAGATAGGTATCATGTGAGATATGGCGGTGGAGATGTGAGTCAAAGTATTCAGTATTTTGTCTCAAATTTAAAAAAAAAAAATCAACAGTACTGGGAGGTGTGAAGTTACTTTTGACCTTTGTTTAGTGGGCAACCATGCTATTACTCCTGCATTGGCCACTCCCAGAATGTCATTGTCCAGTTGGAATCTAAGGTAGTAGTGGAGTTAATGTTTTTTTTATGCTCCTTTTCCCAAAAGCTGAGTTAAACTATTATTGAGTTAAGATACTGCCTGTTGTTTCTTGTTTCTCTAGCTTTATATTTTATGAATTCCCCTCTTATTATGTACTTATGCGCTTCCCAGATCGTTGTTTAGGGGAGGCTTTCATCTATATTTTCCCTAAAGTAATTTGGTAAAGTAGTGTCTATAACTTGCCTGATTAGGGGATTTTCCAAATAGCATCTCATCTTGACAGTCCGGAGCAGATCCTGTATGCAGCCCTCTAGTGCCGCTGGTTGGATAGGCTCTTCTATGCCTCTTATACACAGATTGTTTCTTCAGCCCTATTGTCTAGGTCTTCCACCATTTACGGCAAATTATGTATAATTTTTTCTTAGTCATATACTAGATGGGACATGTGTTGTATATCATTATACGTAACATTATGATTTTCTTATAGAGTAGATTCTCTTTGGGTCACTCTCGTGAGGTCTATTTTCAGTTTTCCATACCAGCTTTTAACTTCAGTCATCATTTCTTTGATGTCTTCCTTAATACATAAAGGCTGTGGATCTTCTTTTGTGAGGCTCGAGGGAGCTGTTTGGAGCTACTGTCGGTTGCTCTGTAACACTTCCCATCATGTTAGTTTTTATTGATGAAGATTATGGTTGCTTAAGGTAGTTGTGCATCATTTTGGAGTTTGTGTGTCCCTCTGGTTTGTTGGATTTGTGCCCAAGCATACCCTCATTTTTATGTAAGGTACCATTTTAGCTGCTGTCGGTTGGCCTAGTGTTGTTGTATGAGGCCTCTAAAGATTAGCAGGTCTCTGTTTCTATGTAGCCTCTATGCAAAGCGGGTAATTTCACTGAAAAAGACTATTTCTTAAAGTTGTGGTTCTTTCAAAGCTTGCCAGCTTGGGTATGAGGGTGTTGTTTAGAGAATGGTTTCATCCAAGAAACTGTGAGCTTCGAGTGTTTCTGTCCCTTATTCCTATTTATTAGAAGGCTTATGGGAGGCTAGTGGGCCCTTCAACTCTGTTTAAACACTTTAGAAGGTATGATTATATGGAAGGGGGTAGCCCTCCTTAAAAGTATGGGATTTATAGAGTCTGCTCTTTCAGTGTGCCAATCCCTGTGGGAAGTTAATTGCAGGCTATAGTATTAACAGTATGGTAGGTAGAGTGTGATATGGTAGCACCCTCTCAGGAGCCTGTGCACTGCAATTCTGCCTTCAGTGATTACCCTATTGGTGCTCCATGTTAGGGAGACAGGAGTGCAGTGGCTTATATGTGGCTGTTAGCTGATCCATTGGTCTGTTGTCACCTGTGGGTTTGAGTGCCGATCGTAGGCTACCATGTGGTTGCTCTTAGGGCCTTGGCGAGAGGATGGTCTCCTTGCCGTATGGCTCAGTCATGCCAGATCTTTACCACTTGCGTGTTGTGTTTTCCTGTGCTCGGTGAGCTGGTGTATATCAGTCCACCACTCTGTATCTCTGATCTACTGTGTTTCGGGCATGTGGTAGCGCGTTACCCTCGGCTTTGTCAGGGTGCCAGGAATCAGACTGAGACGAGAAGTGCAAAAATAATCACACCTTTATTAATAGCAAAGAATAATAAAATGTCCACAAGTCAAATAACAAGCAGGAATCCAAACCAGAGCTGGTAGTCAGACGAGCCGAGTCAGGATCCAAAGCGAGTAGTCAAATGAGCCGGAATCAGGTACAAGGACAACAGCAGAGTCAGGAGCAAGCTAGGGATCAGAAACCAGGAGGGATGTCAGACAGCCAGGTTATACACAGGAGCTCTCACAAACAGGTCTATATGTGATGACATCACAATTCTGAGACTGCATCCTGTCTCACATGGATGATGTACACCAGTCTGGCCATAAAAGGAAGTGCAGGAAATTAGCAACATCACACAGTATGCACCAGAGTCAGCAAGAGAGATGAGTAAAATGGCTGCCAGCAGCACATGGCAAGCAAAACATGGAAAAAACCCTGAGAGTACCCTCCCCTCAGCGACCCTTCCCCCGTGGGAGGACAAACGGCTTATTGGGGAAACAGACATGGAAGGCACCGAGGAGGGCAGGAGCAGGAACATCAGAGGAGGGAACCCATGCACATTCCTCTGGACCGTAGCCCCTCCAGTGAACCAAATACTGTACATGGCCCCTTGACATACAAGAGTCAATAATGCTGCTGACCTCATACTCCTCATGGTTGTTGACAAAGATAAAACGGGGACAAGGCAACACAGTGGTAAACTGATTACAAACCAATGGTTTCAAGAGGGAGACATGAAAAACATTGGAGATGCGCATTGCAGGAGGAAGGACAAGAGCGTAGGCCACAGGATTGACCCGTTGGATTATTCGAAAAGGACCAACATAACGGGGAGCTAGTTTATTGGAAGGCACACGAAGGTTCAAGTTGCGGGAAGACAGCCAAACCCTATCACCAACCTGGTAGGAAGGTGCGGGCAGACGCCTACGATCAGCCTGGAACTTTTGGCTCTGCATAGAACGATGAAGGCAATCCTGAATCTGCACCCACGTGGAATGGAGTTGCCGGAGATGCTCCTCCAAAGCCAGAATACCTTGAGACATGAATGAATCAGGCAACAAGGATGTTTGAAACCCATAATTCACCAAGGATAACTTGGAGGAAGCATTAATATCACTATTACGAGCAAACTCTGCCCAAGGTAACAGTTCAGACCAATTATTGTGGTGATCTGAGACATAACAACGGAGGAACTGTTCCAGAGCTTGATTAGACCGTTCCGCAGCCCCATTGGATTGAGGGTGATATGCTGAGGAGAAGGAAAGCTGGATATTGAAGCAAGCTCCTGAGCGGTAGGTAACTTCTTTAAGGGAATGCAATGTGACATTTTAGAAAAACGGTCAACCACCATAAGGATAACAGTATTGCCATTGGAAACAGGGACCTCGACAATGAAGTCCATGGAAAGATGTGTCCAAGGATGCTCACCATTAGCAATAGGTTGAAGAAGACCCACAGGAAGACGTTGAGGAGTTTTATTCTGTGCACAAACTGAGCAGGAGGCAACATATGCAGCAACATCAGAACTTAGACCTGGCCACCAGAATTGTTGAGTGACAGACCAAATCATTTGGTTCTTGCCAGGGAGACCTGCGGCTTTAGGATAGTGGTAGGTGTGAAAAAGTTTAGTTCGAAGATTCTCAGGAAGAAAACACTTACCACTAGGTTTCTCAGAAGGTGCATTGGTTTGTGCAGCCAGGATCTCCTCCCCCAAGGGAGAAATCAAATTAGTACGTATGGTAGCCAAAATATGGTCAGGAGGCATAAGACTTCTCCTTGGACAGAGGCGAAAATTGTCGAGAGAGGGGCATCAGCTTTAAAAATCTTACTACCAGGCAGGTAGGAGACCACCTAATTAAACCGAGACAAATATAGCGCCCATCTGGCCTGTCGGGCGACAAACGTTTTGCCTCAGATAGATAAGTTAAATTCTTGTGGTCAGTAAGAATGAGCACTGGCATGCTAGTACCCTCAAGAAGATGCCCCCATTCCTTGAGTGCCAAAATTATGGCCAGTAATTCCCTGTCTCCAATTTTATAATTGCACTCCGCTGGAGACAATTTCTTAGAGAAGAAACCACACGGATGCAAGGAACCATTAGGTGTAGGACATTGAGACAAGAGGGCACCTACTCAAGTCCCAGATGCATCGACCTCAAGAACGAAAGGCAGGACAGGGTTAGGATGAGCCAGAACTGGAGCAGCAGCAAAGGCAGTCTTAAGACTATCAAAGGCCTTAATGGCAGTAGGTGACCAATGGAGTGGATCATTCTCTTTACGGGTCATGTCTGTGATAGGTTTGACCAAGGAAGAAAAGTTTTTAATAAACTTTCTATAGTAATTGGCGAGCCCCAAAAAATGTTGAATAGACCGAAGACCAACTGGGCGAGGCCACTACAGAACTGCAGATAACTTGTCAGGATCTATGGAGAACCCTGCAATGGAGATAACATAACCTAGGAAGGAAACTTGAGTCTGATGGAACTCATATTTCTGGAGTTTACAAAACAGGCCGTTCTCATGTAGTCACTGAAGAACCCGCGTAACATCAGAATAGTGAGCCTCAAGTGTGGGTGAGTGTATGAGGATGTCGTCCAAGTACACTACAACACACTGTTGCAACATATCTCGTAGGACATCATTAATAAATTTCTGGAAAACAGCAAGAGCATTACATAGGCCAAAGGGCATTACAATATACTCATAATGCCCGCTCCTGGTGTTAAATGCTGTTTTCCATTTGTGGCCCTCCTTGATCCTAACGAGATTGTACGCTCCTCTCAAAACAAGTTTAGTAAAAATTGTAGCTCCCTTGAGGCGGTCAAAGAGTTCCGTAATGAGCGGAATAGGGTAAGCATTCTTAATGGTAAGACGATTAAGACCCCTATAATCGATACATGGTCTTAACTTGCCACCCTTTTTCTTCACAAAGAAGATGCCAGACCCTGCAGGAGAGCAGGATTTGCGGATGATTCCCCGCAACAGAGCATCAACAACATACTCTTCCATAGCACAAATCTCCACAACAGACAGAGGGTAAACCGAGCCCTGAGGAGGAATGGCTCCGGGTTGCAGGTCTATGGCACAATTGTTAGACCGGTGAGGAGGCATCGTACCAGCACGCACCTTGTCAAAAACATCTAGGAACTCTCTTGAGATACAGAAGAAGTGCACAAGACTTTAACTGGTTTAGAAGACAAGTGGAAATACATTGCGAAGACCACGACAAAATTTCGGACCTGCGCCAGTCGAGACTGGGATTGTGCTTTTAGAGTCAGGGAAAATCCAGAACAACCAGAAAATGTGGAGAGTTTATCACCTGGAACTGGAAGGTTTCAAAATGGAGAGCCCCAACAGCCATGGATAATGGAGCAGTTTTGTGAGTAACGAGTGCGGGCTGAAGGGGCCTGCCATCAATGGCCTCAATAGCAAGTGGAATGGACTGAGGCAACACAGGAATGGAGTGCTTTGATACAAAAGCACTTTCAATGAAATAGCCCACAGCACCGGAGTCAACAAGAGCGTGGGTGACTATGGAGGAGAGACGCGTGTATCCCAACTGCATCGGCTCAGCAGTACCTGGTGACTCAGGACCAGGAGGCATGGGTGGGAATGAACACATAGGAGACAACGGAACAGGAGGCTTCTGCAAGCGCTCCTTGAAAGAGGGCCTCTGACTTAGTTTGATGTCAATTAGGATCAAAAAAGACACCAATGCCTCGAGATCTTCTGGTAAATCTCTGGCAGCAAATTTGTCTTTAATCGCATCAGAGAGCCCATGAAAGAAGGCGGCAACAAGGGCTTCATTGTTCCAACCTACCTCTGTGGCAAGCGTATGGAACTCAATGGCATACTGAGCAACAGATCTTGTACCTTGCTGAATGGACATGAGTCGTTTAGCAGAAGATGAGGCGCGAGCCAGAACATCAAATACCCTTTCAAAGGAGGCCACAAATTCAGGGATTTGAAAGGAGGCCACAAGGGATTAGCCCAGGCTAGAGCTGTGTCAGAGAGTAACAAGATGAGAAATCCCACCTTAGCTCTGTCAGAGGGAAACGCCTGAGGTAACATTTCAAAGTAAATGCCCACCTTCAAAAACCCTCTGCACTGATTAGGATCGCCTCCATAACGCTGAGGTAGAGGTGCAGAACCAAACATACTCCTGGTAGTATTAGGTGCAGCAGCAGAAACAGGAGCAGCCATAACTTGCGGGACACTTTGGTCCAAATGTGCAGTGCGAGTCTGCAGGGTTTGCAGGGCTAGTTCAAATTGATCCAAGCGGGGATCCTGTTCATCCATCCTGGAAATTATGGCAGGTAAAGGTGGATTATTAGCACCAACAGGATTCATGGCCCTTGCGTAATGTCAGGGTGCCAGGAATCAGACTGAGATGAGACGTGCAAAAATAATCACACCTTTATTAATAGCAAAAAATAATAAAATGTCCACAAGTCGGGGGGGCGGAGCTAACTACCGTAGTGACAGGACATTTATCTTGAGCGCTCCTGCTTCTATATAGACCTTTTTTGGAAAATAATCATAAAGTCTTATGGATTTTGAAGCAAATTTCATTAAAATCAATCAGAAACTGTTGTACAATGGAGCCATGAAGAAACTGTGACTGTATGTTTTGAAACCTGGATACCCACACTGTGTTACTAAAGCCACAAGGTAGCTTCCCAGCATACATGAGGCCAAAGACACTCATCTAGGCTTGTTTTAACGAAAACGCTGCTGCTACCATAATTTGGTCTGCAAACCCTCCTGGAGCATATAACATGGAATATATTTCAAGTGCCCTCCTCAATCTCTTTTTGGATTTTGAGCTTACGCTGCAGCGGGATATGCACTCTCTGCTGCAGGTTGCGAGACCTAGAGAGGTTGTTTCCCCGATGCCAATGGACAATGAGGAGCTAATCTGCACCCGGGAGATAGCCCCAGGCTCCCCAGTTGACCTGCAAGGTAGATCACCAGATCCCTCTAGTCAGAACCCCTTTCAGTCTTTCCCACCTACTCGCCCACCGGAGGATGCTGCCAGTCTCCGGGGGAGATCTTGTGATAAGCATCAGGAGTTTTTCTGGAGACGGATGAAGCCACAATACTTACTGGTTGGGAAGTAATAGACCGAGTCTCAGAAGCACTGACATTCTAACCTGGGGAACCGAGGAGGATGGAGAGGTTCTTTACCGGACTCTGTGCTAGATGGCAGTGGTGTAATGAGGTTTGCCTGGTCTTAGATGAAGCCACGCAAGGGTGCTGTCTCTTTGAGTGTATCCAGAGTCCATCAGCGGCTATAGAGGCATACTGGCACAGTGTACATACCTTGTGTGAAGCGCGATCACATGCTGGGGCAATCATACGGAGCAGACTTGGCATAGGATAAATGAACAGTAACATGGCTACTCACCAAGTCTTTGCAAATAGGCAAGAACTATATTTGCGAGACTCATATGCCCAAACATAGCATTTCACATATGACAGACAGCACACACCTGATGCACGTGATGGAGGGCTACTGCAAACGCCACTCTGTAATGTAGTAACAACTGAAGTCCACAGCATCAATAATTTGAAGGAAAAAGGTTTTTCAAGCTTTATAGCATTTATTTATCCTTTACAGCTTCATACAGCATAGACACCCAGCAGCAAATGCTACCTTTTTCCTTCAAATTATTGATGCTGTGGACTTCAGTTGTTACTACCCAAACATAGCATGACGCTTCTTTGAGACTGAGCCCTGATTTACTTGAGATCCTCATATGGGGACCTTAGATCTTCATTTATGCAATTATTATATAGTTACCCCTAGTTTTTGCTTAAGGCTCAAATAATATATATGGACTTTAATACTATTTATCTTGCACCCCTCTTAGAGGGGCGGTAGTACGGTTATGCTCACTGTCATTATTCGTGTACTTAATTATAGGACATATATTATTTCTATGTGCCTAGGTTGTTCGGTATTTAATGTGATACTATCTAGCCACAGTACTGTCCACCATTAGCAAATATATATTTCTAGGCACTTTAAACCAATGATAAGTGATACTAGATCACTAACTATTCCCCATTTCATTTCTTTCACATTCCCACATATAATATATTTGTGAATACAATGGAAGGTCTCTGATACTAAAAAATGATAAGGCTGTTGAGAGTACATTATTTAAACATGTTCTTATCCTATATCTAGGTTTATATTACCTTGATGAGCTGCTTCTATTGGGGAGATACAATTATTAGCTATACGTAATGGGTTGATATGCAACTATTTACAACTTAATATGGAGCTATGTTAACTTCTAGACACATTAACCCAAATCTAGTACCTTTTAGATATATAGCTAAATATATTCATAATATGACTGGGTTTACAAGTTAGTCAGATGTCTATGTAAAGAGGGATGGCTTGAGTGGTGTCGCCCCATGTACTTAAGATATCTGAAATAGAGGAAGCAGCTTTATAAAATATATTTAGGAGTGTATTCCTCTACTGCCTGATTGTTATGCACATTGAAAAAAAGCAGCATTTTTGTGTGTGAATGTATTAATATCTGATTATTCCCATGTATTAGAGTTTACATTATTGTACAAAATATGATATGTACTGGTACATTTTGTTTAGGTGAACAATATTTATGCATCTCCAGGGTGGAGACACCCATATATATTTCCTTACCTAAATCTATTGGCTAGAACATATAAGTGTGTTAGATATCCCAAAATGCAAAAACTTCCCATAAATAGAGCTTAATTAACTGTAAGGGAGATATAGTTCTACAGGTATTTGTTATCATCACTGCAGTTTCCTGCTGGAACAATTTAGTTATATTCATTAGGCAGAGGGGAGTTTGTAGATACTCTGGTTACTACACAGTCCTTAGGTGCTACCTGTGTCCATTGTAGTGTTATTGATTAGATAACATGTTGTCCTAAGGGAGCATAGTTTTGGCCACCTACTACCACCTACTACCATCTCATACTACTAATAGTTAACTCACCTGCTGCCTGGGTATAGGGCCCATACCCGGATGCTGAGGTCAAAATAATGTATGATATGGAGATATAGATAACCAACTTCTTTCTAGATACACTATGGCCACATCTTAGGTCTACATATACTTAAGCCTTCTATACACATGTATGGGATCTTTTGTTTTATACTAAAATGCAGGATTATATTATATTATTGCTGAAATTACAGGTCGGAGACAATTGTTACTTGTATGTATGTATAATTTCATTTTGTTCTGCCATGTTGGATCCTACTTCATAATATAATTAGACTATGTCCAGATACTTGCTTTATATGTCTACAGTATGGAGATGCAGTAGCTTTAGTTAGTTCTATTGTTTTATATGTGTTCTCCCTAGTTAGAGTCCTGAGATATAGAAAACGTTTGGACAACATATTGTTCCAGGTTCACCCATCTACATGTATACTTTTGACATATTGGGGGAAGTACATGTACTGACACCTTGTTCACAAGTTAGGCTCCCTTTACCCCCTAGATAATGTGAGACAGATAATATAACTAGGTATTGGCTAATTTTTATTTGATATATATTTTAACAATCCTACTTCATAATATAATTAGACTATGTCCAGATACTTGCTTCATATGTCTACAGTATGGAGATGCAGTAGCTTTAGTTAGTTCTATTGTTTTATATGTGTTCCCCCTAGTTAGAGTCCTGAGATATAGAACACGTTTGGACAACATATCGTTAAGAACCACAAATAAGACTACATATCCCTATCATCCTATGATTATAGTTTCTATTATTTTGGCTCGGCCCTCCCTTAGTTTTTGTTTACTAGATAAACAAAGGAACATAGATTCCACAGAAATATCCCTGTTACTTATTTTATATAAGTTATAACATAAAGGTTAAAGATATTTCTATCCCTACTATAAATATAAATAAAAAGAGGATGTTATAGGCTTTGAATGTTAACCGGAAATAATGCTCATCTATATTATATTATTCAATGTGTTTTTCTTGTTTGATGTTTGGTTAGACTGTAATTGCAGTTTAAATTTTATATACTTATATGCCTAAGATAATGTTGACTCATATGTGTTATTTTATATACTTATATGCCTAAGATAGTGTTGACTCATATGTGTTATTCTATGTGTAACTTGCTTACGGAATGTCGTACTTTGAGTTGTTCACATTGAAATTCCTCAATAAAAATTATTTAAAAAAAAAAATGTCCACAAGTCAAATAACAATCCAGGAATCAAAACCAGAGCTGGTAGTTAGACGAGCCGAGTCAGGAGCAAAAGCGAGTAGTCAAACAATCCGGAATCAGGAACAAGGAGAAGAGCAGAGTCAGGAACAAGCCAGGGATCAGGAACCAGGAGGGATATCAGACAACCAGGTTATACACAGGAGCTCTCACAAACAGATCTGAGACAACGCAAGGGCAAAGCATACTGAACAGAGGCCCTTTAAATAATAAGTGATGACATCACAATTCGAAAACTGCATCCTGTCTCACACGGATGATGTACACCAGTCTGGCCATAAAAGGAAGTGCAGGAAATGAGCAGCATCACACAGTATGCACCAGAGTCAGCAAGAGAGGTGAGTAAAATGGCTGCCAGCAGCACATGGCAAGCAAAACAGGGAAAAAACCCTGACAGGCTTTCTGCATTGGCAGTGTCAAACGGGTCTGCTGTGATGTGTGTGTTAGGTGTTTTTTCAGTCGTATTTATCAGGATTGGGTAGTGTGGGGCTAGGAGCTGTCATTTCAGGCAGCCATCCAAGTGGCCAAGCTCCTCCCCCCTAACCAACATAACATTATCTAATAACCTTGTTCTTACCTACATAACTGTATCAACAAGTATAACCACTACTGGTTGGAATATTACTTTTTTTTCTTTAAATAAGGACAAATACTATAATGTTAACTGTTGCCTTTTTTTTCCAGCGCTCACTTTAAACAACGCTGGTATTACAAGTTTTCTGAATGGCTGCGTTAGCCTCAGAAAAGTGAGCGTTGAGCAAATTTAGCTCCACATCTCACTGTAATACCAGCGTTGCTTACGGTAGCAGTAAGCTGGCTAAAATGTGCTTGTGCACGATTTCCCCATAGGAAACAATGGGGCTGAGCTGGCTGGAAAAAAACCTAACACCTGCAAAAAAGCAGCGTCCAGCTTCTAACGCAACCCCATTGTTTCCTAGGGGAAAAGAAAAAATATATCTGCACCTAACACCCTAACATGAACCCCGAGTCTTTACACCCCTAATCTTACATTTATTAACCCCTAATCTGCCACCCCCGACATCGTCGCCACCTGCATTATACTATTAACCCCTAATCTGCCACTCCGGACACTGCCGCCACTTACATTATACTTATGAACCACTAATCTGCTGCCCCCAACATCGCCGACACCTACATTATAGTTATTAACCCCTAATCTGCCGCCCCCAATGTCGCCGCAAACTAACTACACTTATTAACCCCTAAACCGCCGCACTCCTGCCTCGCAAACACTAGTTAATTTTTATTAACAGTGGAAAAGGTATGGAGTGAGCGCTAAAACAAGCTTAATAGGCCAATAGGATGAAGAAGTGCACTAAAATGGTTCAAATGGGCTAGAACGATATAATGCTGATCTCAATAAAATGGACAATTTAATATGCATATAAACAAAAATAGGTAGTAGACGTGGATAAAGTTAAAATACTTAACATTAGCATGGATCCATGTAATGACTAAAACAGGTGTACAACAACGGTAAAGACAGTAATAAAAACAGTGATAAACAGACAGATAAGAAGTCAGTGAGATCCTCTGCGAATTAGGTCAGAGGTCTCTTTCTATGTGTAGATGTAATTGCGAATAGACACAGTAGAAACAATAATAATGGTGTCTGAGTGATAAAATGCAATAAGTGAAAAAATGCAATAATGGTTGGTGAAAATTCAATTACAATTGGTAAAAAACAAAAAAAAAAAATAATCCCAAATATGATTCAAAGTTCACAATACAAGTGAGAAAATAAACAGTGACCAAGGGTGATCCAAATCAGATAAATCAACAATCCATAAAAACCATATGTTGAAAAAATTAGTGGTGTAAAGTGTCAGTCCAAAAATCCATAAATAAAAAGTGATCCAGAAACAAAACAGAAATGGTGATCCAAAAATTGCAGATAATAGTTCAAAAGTAGAATCCAAGGTAATATAAAAATAAAAGTCTATGTAGAAAAACCTTCCATATCAAAATGTGTTGTGGAGAAATGACACGTGAAAAACAAAACGTTGGTACAATAAATACACAAAAATTGATAATAAACAAACGATCCAAACCTGTGAAAAGACAGAAACAAAAAATAGTGCAATAAAGTTTGTTACGCTTTAGAAGGTATGAAAATAAGCTCACCAGTATGTCTGTGTCAACGCGTTTCGGCCTATCTTAAGGCCTTTCTCAAGACTATACTGATGTGTAACTACTGGGAGCTTATATGGGGTGCCAAGTGATGCTATTGGTGGTAGGTTTTTGCGCCAAAAATGGATGTGACACCTCTTCCTGTTTAGCCTATTGGATTCTGGGACATAATAGAACTCTTTTTCTTTTTGTTTAAATCATATTATTATTATAACATTACTACTTATATTCGATTACCACATTATGTTTCAAAAGTTACCTATAATTTATTCATTTCTACAGTTGATTTCAATCCAAATTGTATTGAAAAAAACGTTAGTGAATACCATTACTTCCGGTTTCGTGTATCACTTCCGGTTTCGGTAAAAATCACTTCCGGTATGTCACTTCCGGTTTCGTTCGGGTCACTTCCGGTTTTGGCGATTTTACTCCCCACTTCCGGTTTTAGATTGTTTAGTGATACTATGATGAATCCCATGTCACTTTGTAATAAAATAGTTTTGGGCATATCTTCAATAATAATGTTATTATATAGGAATAGATTATCAATTGTTAAAAGCCTGAAATTGTCCATTAGAAACAATATTGGACTAATCACATACAATGTATCAAATGGAATATTAAAAGAATATATAATTTAAACATATATACATGTGTATATATATATATATATATATATAAAAAGATGACGTGTATAAATAAGTAGACAAATAAATAAATAAGATCAATATAGTTAAATACATTTGAATAGTCTCCTAAAATCGTTAAGAAAAGCAATAATGTGTGAGTCCAAATTCTAAAGACCCATATATTGGCTCAAAAGGTGAATGGGACCTATATATATATGTCTGTAGGTTCATATATATTTGTGAAAGTATTGATGTCAGTTAGGGAGAAACCAATCATATGGGAAAAGGGAGAAACCATGCATGTGTCAGAGCAACAAAAAGCGAAAATTATCGTCCTGTGGTACAATTGGGACAACAGAAACTGGTTAAAAGAGTACTAAATAGTACAGCATCAGAGAGTTATATGAAATAGTCTATATTCGTAAAGACTTCCTACAGATTTTTCTTGGAGGGGAATGGGGATATGTCACTGCTTTTCCCATATGATTGGTTTCTCCCTAACTGACATCAATACTTTCACAAATATATATGAACCTACAGACATATATATATAGGTCCCATTCACCTTTTGAGCCAATATATGGGTCTTTAGAATTTGGACTCACACATTATTGCTTTTCTTAACGATTTTAGGAGACTATTCAAATGTATTTAACTATATTGATCTTATTTATTTATTTGTCTACTTATTTATACACGTCATCTTTTTATATATATATATATATATATACACACATGTATATATGTTTAAATTATATATTCTTTTAATATTCCATTTGATACATTGTATGTGATTAGTCCAATATTGTTTCTAATGGACAATTTCAGGCTTTTAACAATTGATAATCTATTCCTATATAATAACATTATTATTGAAGATATGCCCAAAACTATTTTATTACAAAGTGACATGGGATTCATCATAGTATCACTAAACAATCTAAAACCGGAAGTGGGGAGTAAAATCGCCAAAACCGGAAGTGACCCGAACGAAACCGGAAGTGACATACCGGAAGTGATTTTTACCGAAACCGGAAGTGATACACGAAACCGGAAGTAATGGTATTCACTAACGTTTTTTTCAATACAATTTGGATTGAAATCAACTGTAGAAATGAATAAATTATAGGTAACTTTTGAAACATAATGTGGTAATCGAATATAAGTAGTAATGTTATAATAATAATATGATTTAAACAAAAAGAAAAAGAGTTCTATTATGTCCCAGAATCCAATAGGCTAAACAGGAAGAGGTGTCACATCCATTTTTGGCGCAAAAACCTACCACCAATAGCATCACTTGGCACCCCATATAAGCTCCCAGTAGTTACACATCAGTATAGTCTTGAGAAAGGCCTTAAGATAGGCCGAAACGCGTTGACACAGACATACTGGTGAGCTTATTTTCATACCTTCTAAAGCGTAACAAACTTTATTGCACTATTTTTTGTTTCTGTCTTTTCACAGGTTTGGATCGTTTGTTTATTATCAATTTTTGTGTATTTATTGTACCAACGTTTTGTTTTTCACGTGTCATTTCTCCACAACACATTTTGATATGGAAGGTTTTTCTACATAGACTTTTATTTTTATATTACCTTGGATTCTACTTTTGAACTATTATCTGCAATTTTTGGATCACCATTTCTGTTTTGTTTCTGGATCACTTTTTATTTATGGATTTTTGGACTGACACTTTACACCACTAATTTTTTCAACATATGGTTTTTATGGATTGTTGATTTATCTGATTTGGATCACCCTTGGTCACTGTTTATTTTCTCACTTGTATTGTGAACTTTGAATCATATTTGGGATTATTTTTTTTTTTTGTTTTTTACCAATTGTAATTGAATTTTCACCAACCATTATTGCATTTTTTCACTTATTGCATTTTATCACTCAGACACCATTATTATTGTTTCTACTGTGTCTATTCGCAATTACATCTACACATAGAAAGAGACCTCTGACCTAATTCGCAGAGGATCTCACTGACTTCTTATCTGTCTGTTTATCACTGTTTTTATTACTGTTTTTACCGTTGTTGTACACCTGTTTTAGTCATTACATGGATCCATGCTAATGTTAAGTATTTTAACTTTATCCACGTCTACTACCTATTTTTGTTTATATGCATATTAAATTGTCCATTTTATTGAGATCAGCATTATATCGTTCTAGCCCATTTGAACCATTTTAGTGCACTTCTTCATCCTATTGGCCTATTAAGCTTGTTTTAGCGCTCACTCCATACCTTTTCCACTGTTTCCTTCTTGTAGTCCGCTAGGGGACTTATTTGGTAGTGAGCTTTAGGCTGTCTTTTTAGCGCTTGGGATACTACATACATAGTACTTTAATTTTTATTAACCTCTAACCTGCCTGCCCTAACATCGCTGACACCTACTTACATTTATTAACACCTAATCTGACACCACCAACGTCGCCACTACTATAATAAAGTTATTAACCCCTAAACCTAACTCTAACCCTAACACCCCCCTAATTTAAATATAATTTAAATACATCTAAATAAAATAACTACACTTAAATAAATTATTCCTATTTAAAACTAAATACTTACCTGTAAAATAAACCATAAGATAGCTACAATATAACTAATAATTACATTGTATCTAGCTTAGGGTTTATTTTTATTTTACAGTCAACTTTGTATTTATTTTAACTAGGTACAATAGTTATTAAATAGTTATTAACTATTTAATAACTACCTAGTTAAAATAAGGACAAATTTACCTCTAAAATAAATCCTAACCTTAGTTACAATTACACCTAACACTACACTATCATTAAATTAATTACCTAAACTACATACAATTAATTACAATTAAATTCAATAAACTAAATTACGAAAAAAAATAAACACTAAATTACAGAAAATAAAAAAAATTACAAGAAGTTTAAACTAATTACACCTAATCTAAGCCCCCTAATAAAATAAAAAAGCCCCCCCAAAATAATAAAAAGCCCTACCCTATACTAAATTTCAAATAGCCCTTAAAAGGGCCTTTTGCGGGGCATTGCCCCAAAGTAATCAGCTCTTTTACCTGTAAAAAAAGGAATACAATTCCCCCCAACATTACAACCCACCACCCACACACCCCTACTCTAAAACCCACCCAATACCCCCTTAAAAAAACATAACACTACCCCATTGAAGATCACCCTACCTTGAGCCGTCTTCACCCAGCCGGGCACCTCATCCGATCCGTCTAGTCTTCATCCGATGGGCCAGAAGAGGACATCCAGACCGGCAGAAGTCTTCATCCTATCCGGGCAGAAGAGGACATCCGGACCGTTAGAAGGCTTCATCCAAGCGGCATCTTCTATCTTCATCCATCAGACAAGGAACGGCTCCATCATGAAGACCTCTGGCGCGGAACATCCTTCTAGGCCGACGACTAACGATGAATGAATATTCCTTTAAATGACGTCATACAAAATGGCGTCCCTCGAATTCCGATTGGCTGATAGGATTCTATCAGTCAATCGCAATTAGGTAGAAAAAATCTGATTGGTTGATGCTATCAGCCAATCAGATTGAAGTTCAATCCGATTGGCTGATTGGATCAGAAAATAGAATTGACCTCTTATTCTATTGGCTGATCCAATCAGCCAATTGGATTGAACTTCAATCCGATTGGCTGATTGCATCACCCAATCAGAATTTCCCTACCTTAATTCCAATTGGCTGATAGAATCCTATCAGCTGATCGGAATTTGAGGGACACCATCTTGGATGACGTCATTTAAAGGAACCATCATTCGTCGTTAGTCATCGGCCTAGAAGGATGTTCCGCGCTGGAAGTCTTCAAGATGGAGCCGTTCCTCGTCGGATGGATGAAGATAGAAGATGCCACTTGGATGAAGCCTTCTACCGGTCCGGATGCCCTCTTCTGCCCGGATAGGATGAAGACTTCTGCCAGTCTGGATGTCCTCTTCTGGCCTATCGGATGAAGACTTCTGGACGGATCGGATGACCACTGGTGCCCGGCTGGGTGAAGATGGCTCAAGGTAGGGTGATCTTCAATGGGGTAGTGTTATGTTTTTTTAAGGGGGTATTGGGTGGGTTTTAGAGTAGGGGTGTGTGGGTGGTGGGTTGTAATGTTGACGGGGTATTGTATTCTTTTTTTTACAAGTAAAAGAGCTGATTACTTTGGGGCAATGCCCCACAAAAGGCCCTTTTAAGGGCTATTTGTAATTTAGTATAGGGTAGGGCTTTTTATTATTTTGGGGGGCATTTTTATTTTATTAGGGGGCTTAGATTAGGTGTAATTAGTTTAAACTTCTTGTATTTTTTTATTTTCTGTAATTTAGTGTTTGTTTTTTTTGTAATTTAGTTTATTGTATTTAATTGTAATTAATTGTAGGTAGTTTAGGTAATTTATTTAATTATAGTGTAGTGTTAGGTGTAATTGTAACTTAGGTTAGGATTTATTTTACAAGTAATTTTGTACTTATTTTAGCTAGGTAGTTATTAAATAGTTAATAACTATTTAATAACTATTGTACCTAGTTAAAATAAATACAAAGTTGCCAGTAAAATAAAAATAAATCATAAGATAGCTACAATATAATTATTAGTTATATTGTAGCTATCTTATGGTTTACTTTACAAGTAAGTATTTAGTTTTAAATAGGAATAATTTATTTAATTGTAGTTATTTTATTTTTATGTATTTAAATTATATTTAAATTAGGGGGGTGTTAGGGTTAGGGTTAGACTTAGGTATAGGGGTTCATAACTTTATTATAGTGACGTTGGTGGTGGCAGATTAGGGGTTAATAAATGTAAGTAGGTGTCAGCAATGTTAGGGCAGGCAGGTTAGGGGTTAATAAAAATTAACTAGTGTTTGCGAGGCGGGAGTGCGGCGGTTTAGGGGTTAATACATTTATTAAAGTAGCGGCGATGTCCGGTCGGCAGATTAGGGGTTAATAAGTGTAGTTAGGTTGCAGCGATGTTAGGGGCAGCAGATTAGGGGTTCATAAGTTTAAATGTAGGTGACGGTGATGTCCGGTAGGCAGATTAGGGGTTAAAAATATTTATTATAGTTTTTGCGATGTGGGGGGGCCTCGGTTTAGGGGTTAATATGTAGTTTATGGGTGTTAGTGTACTTGTTAGCACTTTAGTTAAGAGTTTTATGTTCCGGCGTTAGCCCATAAAACTCTTAACTACTGACTTTTAAATGCGGTAGAAGTCTTGCCAGGAGATGGTCTACCGCTCACTTCTTCCAAGACTTGTAATACCAGCGTTAAGCAAATCCCATAGAAAAGATAGGAAGAAAAGTGAGCGGTACACCTGCACCTGCCAAACTTGTAATACCAGCGGGCATTAAAAAGCAGCGTTAGGACCCCTTAACGCTGCTTTTTATGGCTAAAGCAAAACTCGTAATCTAGGCGAATGTTTTTTAGAAATAATTCACGAGGGAACAAAATGTGGGGGAAACATACATCCAGCATCTGGTGATTTTATTGCAAATCAACCAAGGCACCTGGGAGATACATTTTACAGCACTATCTATGGTTAGAGGTGCCCTAATTGGAATTTGAATACCAATGGGGTGTATCCATCCCCACCTAGAAATACTCTCTGATCATGGCAAATGTTTATGCACTGAATTATTTTTGCATCAGGTTATTTTATTTACAGCACATTGGTTGCATTTCACTCTTACTTTTATTCTGATTTTAATTTGACAAAAAAAAACATAAGATTTATTTGAGAATATTTTTTTTCTCTCTAAAATTATATTGGGACATAAAAAATAAATATGCAGAGGTTCAGTGCTGCTACTTTCTGCGTAGGAAACACATTTTGTTATGCTGCTACTTTCTGCGTAGGAAACACATTTTGTTATGCTGCTACTTTCTGCGTAGGAAATAAATGTTGTTATGCACAGTGTTATTATTTTAGTTATTTACTAACAACAAATGTTTTTCTTTGATTTACTTAATAAGGTATTTTTAATATGTATTAATATATATTTTGCCCACAGTTTATCCTTAACACTCCACAAATTGTATCTGAAATAAACAGTATGTATGTCTAGTTGAATGTTTTGATCCCAGCAGTTTTGTTTATTTTTTTGGGGTGGGGGGGGTTTGGATACAAAAAACAATGTCTCAGTATAGAGTTACAAGGTGCAACTGTATATTACACCATTTGCTGAGATTGCTCATTTTAACTAGAAAATGATGAGTTCTGCTTTGCAACAACAGGGACCAGTGGATACTCAGTAGTTTTATACTATTATATGATCTAAAGAAGAGAGGAAAAACCTCCAGAGTATTCCCGTGCTTTGCTTGTGTGAAACTTTATGATCAAGTGCTGATATGATGCATTTGCAGAACTAGAAGTGAAGTTGGTTTGCAGATCATGAAATAGCCGGCAGCAATGCTACTATCATTACAGCAAGATAAAAATAAGGAAGCAGGTGATAATTTTGTTTCTTATAAACAACCAACAGAAAAAATAAGAAGTAAAGACTTGAAGTCAGCTACTGTATTATATTTATCCTCATATATGTACATTCTTTTAATTTGATATAGTGAGTATTCTTCATAAAAAGAAGATTAGTGCTGTATGTCCTAATTTCTCTAACACTATCCAAATGAATATAGTATTTAAGTGAATAAGGTCTATAAAGATATTGGTATTAAACATTTAATAATTTCTCTATTCTTGTAGTTATAAGATGCTTCTAATCATTTAAAGTACTGACCTCCATTTAAGTTGTACTAAAATGAAATTTGATTGCGTTGAGCTCCTATATCACATAAAATACAAGCGCTATTTTGACTTGTTGGTGCACGCTTTCCCCATAGACATTAATGAGGAGAGCGTGTTAGAAAAAAATCTAACACCTGAAGCGTGGAATGAAAAGCTCTGTAACGCATCCCCATTGATGTCTATGGGGAAAAAAGTTACGTTTAAACCTAACACACTAACATAAACCCCAAGTCTAAACACCCCTAATCTGCTGCCCCTGACATCGCCGACACCTACATAATGTTATTAAACACTAATCTGCTGCTCCCGATATCGCCGCCACCTAAATAAATCTATTAACTCCTAATCTGCAGCTCCCGATATCGCCGCCACTATACAAAAAGTTATTAACCCCTATTCCCTCGCACCCCAACATCGCCCACACTATTCCGCCGCTACCTGACATCGCCACCACTAAATAAAGCTATTAACCCCTAAACCTCTGGCCTCCCACATCACTACCACTAAATAACCCTAAACCTAACCCTAACCGTAACCCTTAACATAATTAAAATAGAGCTAAATTAAAGTTACAATTATTAACTAAATAATACATATTTAAAACTAAATACAAACTTACCTGTGAAATAAAACCTAAGTTAGCTACAATATAACTAATAGTTATATTGTAGCTAGCTTAGGTTTTATTTTTATTTCACATGTAAGTTTGTATTTATTTTAACTAGGTAGACTAGTTAGTAAATAGTTATTAACTATTGACTAACTACCTAGTTAAAATAAATACAAACTTACCTGTGAAATAAAACCTAAGCTGCCTTACACTAAAAACTAACATTACCAAAAATGAAAAAACCTACCATTACAAAAAAAACACTAAAATTACAAAAAATAAAAAAACCTACCATTACAAAAAATAACAAACAAAATTATCCAAAACAATAAAAAATATTCCTATTCTAATACCCTTTAAAAAAAAAAAACACTCCAAAATAAAAAACCCTAATCTATAATTAACTACCAAGGGCCCTTAAAATGGCCTTTTGTGGGCCCTTAAAAAGGCCTTTTGTAGAGCATTGCCCTAAAGAAATCAGCTGTTTTTCTACAAAAGAAAAACAAACACCACCTAACAGTATACAAAACCCCTCCCCCAAACCCACAAGATAAAAATAAAGTAAAACCTAATGTACCCATTGCCCTGAAAAGGGCATTTATATGGGCATTGCCCTTAAAAGGGCATTCAGCTCTTTTGCTGCCCATAAAAAAAATAAAAAATGGAAATAGGATTTAACAGCCAATAGGATTTTAGCAGCCCTAATTCCTATTGGCTGATTCCAAATTTTCAGCCAATAGGAATGAAATGGTACCCCTAGTATAAAAGGGGTACCTTGCATTTCAAGCCTCAGTGTGCGGCGGACGATCACATGAAGAGGACCTTCACGTCAGATCAATGGACTTCCACATGGGCCTCCGCCCATCGCCTCCACAGGGATGAAGAAGATGTCGGTCCCGTGATGGATGAAGATGGAGATGCCTGGATTAAGACCTCTCACCGCCTGGATGTCCGGATTTCTGGAACTGTAAGTGGATCTTCGGGGATTAGTGTAAGGATTTTTTAAACTTTTTTTTTTTTTAAATTTTTTTTATTTTAGGGTTTGGGCTTTTCTTAAAAGAGCTAAATGCCCTTTTCAGGGCAATGCTCATACAAATGCCCTTTTCAGGGCAATGGGTAGCTTAGGTTTTTGTTAGAGTTAGGTTTTTTTTTATTTTGGGGGGTTGGTTGGGTGGTGGGTTTTGCTGTTGGGGGGTCTTTGTTTTTTTTTTACAAGTAAAAGAGTTGTTTAACTTAGAGCAATGCCCTACAAAGGGCCCTTTTAAGGGCTATTGGTAGTTTATTGTAGGCTAGGTTTTAATTTTATTTTGGGTGGGCTTTTTATTTTTATAGGGCTATTAGATTAGGTGTAATTCTTTTTTATTTTTTATAATTTCGTTATTTTTCGTAATTTAGTGTTTGTTATTTTTTGTAATTTAGTATTTTTTATTTTTTGTATATTAGATATTTTGTCATTTTTAGAGTAGTATTATGATTTTTTTAATGTATATTTTAGTTTTCTTTAATTGGTAGTTAGTTTAATTTTAGTTTAATAGTTATATTAGTTAAATTGTTAGCTTAAACTTAGTTTTTTTTAATTTGACAGGTAAGTTTTAATTTAATTTAAGATAGGGAAATTGCAATTTTAATATAAAGTTAGGGGGGGCGTTAGGTTTAGAGGTTACTAGTTTAAATTAGTTTATTGCGATGTAGGGGTCTTTCGGTTTAGAGGTTAATAGTTTAATTTAGTATATTTTGTTGTGAGGGCTTCCAGTTTAGGGGTTAATAGTTTAATTTAGTATATTTCGTTGTGGGGGGCTTGAGGTTTAGTGGTTAATAGGTTTATTATAGTGGTGGCAGTGTCGGGGAGCAGCAGAATATGGATTAATATCTTTATTATAGTGTGGGCGATGTTGGGTGTGGCGTAACAGGGGTTAATACATTTTATTAGTGGCGGCGAAGTCGGGAGCGGCAGATTAGGGGTTAATATATTTAATATAGTGTTTGCAATATGGGAGGGCCTTGGTTTAGGGGTTAATAGGTAGTTTATGGGTGTTAGTGTACTTTGTAACACTTTAGTTATGAGTTTTATGTAACAGTTTTGTTGCATAATACTCATAACTACTTCTCTCAGATTGCAAAACGGATCTTGTCGGTATAGGGTGTAACGCAAGCTTTTTTGCCTCACCGCAAAACTCGTAATGGCAGCGCTATGGAAGTCCAATGAAAAAACTTAATTTTTACTAGTGCAGGACTGACGTTGTGTTACAGGCTAAAAGGCTTGGTTGGATGGTGGGTTTACCGACAAGACTTTTAATGGCTGCAGTGCTGTTTTAACGCTGAAATTGCCATTTTTTCAGCGTTAAAACACGAACGCAAAACTTGTAATCTAGGTGTCAGATTGTACAATTTAAAAAAAAAAAACACTTCTAGGGGAATATTTATCAAAACATCAACTGATATTACACTGGAATCCCGCATTATATTTGATGCGAGATTGATCCTCCATAGTTAACAAATTGTCAAGATCATGAAATGTTGAAATGTGTGACGAAATAAACGCTCCCGCGATCTCAATCTAAGGCAATACTTACAATATTGAGCGCACAATAACCTATTCCCCCATAGAAGTCAATGGAGCAAAAAATTGAAAAAAAAACACCCTACTCGTGCACAAATCCGATGGCATATTCTCATGTGCGCTAACTCAACATGAAAATATAAATCTCTCACATTCCAATGTTCTGCAGATTGCAGAATATGTTTTATTTATTCATAGATACATATTTCTATATACAGTATATATGATGGTATTTTGGTACTATATATAAATATATATATATATATATATATATATATATACAGTATATATATATATATATATATATATATATATATATATATATATATATATATATATATATATATATATAAATATATATATATATATATAGATAGATACTTAGAATATTTTCTGCTATCTGCAGAACATTGAAATTTGAAATATTTACAGTAAATACACAGTATAACACTTTATATATATATATATATATATATATATATATATATATATATATATATATATATATATATATATATATATATATATATATATATATATATATAATTTTCATCTACTTAGGGACACTAAACCCAACATTTTTCTTTCATGATTCAGATAGAGAATACAATTTTAAACAACATTCAAATTTACTTCTATTATCTAATTTGCTTAATTATTTAGATATTCTTTGCTGAAGAAATAGCAATGCATGGGTGAGCCAATCACACGAGACATCTATGTGCAGCAAACAATCAGCAGATACTAAGCCTATATAGATATGCTTTTAAGGAAAGGATATCAAGATAATGAAGCAAAATAGATAATAGAAGTAAATTAGAAAGTTGTTTAAAATTGCATGCTCTTTCTAAATCATGAAAGAAAAAAATTGGGTTTCATGTCCCTTTAATTGCAAAGGGCTCCAATGTATGTATTCATATGTATTTATGTGTTTACATGTGTATATACATCTATCAATACATATATACACATATAAATATATGTAAAAACGTATTTACAAATATATAGACATTTATATATACAGTACATACATATAAATATTTAGATATATATTTGGGCTGCAACTAACGATTATTTTCATAATCGATTAATCGGACAATTGCTTTTTCGATTAATCGACTAATCGGATAATAAATAAATAATTTTTTCCTATATTTAACATAAAATCCACATACTGAGTGTTATAAATATAAACTTCAGACTAAAACTTTACATTGACACAACTGTTGGTCCATTTTTTTTAAGCAGCAGAGCATTCTGTTAATCCACTCTCTCAGAAACTGCATTGAAATGAAAAAATGTCAACATGTCCACATGCTCCTGGCTGAGGCTGGCTCTCTTTTTTGCAAGCTATTTTGCCTGCAGCAGAGAAGAGGCGCTCAGGTGGTGTTGAGGTGCCTGAGATGCATAAGTAGGGGTTTGCCAATTTCACCAAGGTGGGCTATTTATCTTTGTTAGTTCTCCACCAATGCAAGGGGCCTCTTAAAGTAAGCCTGGACTTCATGCTGACATAAAGATTTATTGAATATCTATATGCAATGGCAAACAACCAGCTATAAGGTTAGGGGAAAAAATATCTAGTACACTCTTAAAATATCAGATATATACTTACAGAGGTTGAATCTGGTACATATTCCAGTTAATTAAAAATATATAAAAAAAAAAAAACCAAGGCAAAAGGGCTAAGACTATATATCAGTAACAGGATTCAGCCTTACACATATCTATATAGAGTATATATAATCAGCGATAGCAAGCGATCCGCTAATAATTGTGCAAACAGGGACATCAATTCATACAACAAATGCCATCAATCTATGGCTAGGTGTAAATAACAAACTCAGCACTATATCATGCAAAGCATTGTCCCAAATCACCTGATTTTAATATAAACAATACAAATTATGATTCCTATTATTTCTGGGTTGCACATAAGCCAGGAGTAGTTGTAAACTTAAAAAGAAGCTTATAGAGTCCTGAAAGAAGCCCTTTAGTCTGAGGGCATAACCATAAAACACAATATTATGTGCATAAGCTCAGTGGAGTAAAGCAGCTGGTGCTGTGCACAGACCAACTAATTGCAAACCAACTGAACGATTATGAGATTCGTTGACAACTATTTTCATAATCGATTATTATTGATTATGCCGATTAGTTGTTGCAGCTCTAATATCTATATCTATGTATCTCAATGTTAAAGCCCTTTGGCTGCTTTTTTTTCTAACATCTGAGACCTCATATCTTTAAGCACTTATAAGTTTTTTGAGCATTATTTTTTTTAAATCATTTTTATTAGATGTTGTTATTATGAGTGTAACAGTATTGTATTTTTAATGTGTTTGATGACACTTTTTTGTATCCTGAAAGCCATCCTGATGAGCGTTAACTTGAATTGCAATCAATTGATCGTGTTTGCACACCACTCGTAATCTGGCCCTTAAAGGGGAATACAATTCAAAATAAAATTATCCGATCAGGATGATTGCTGTCCACCACCTCAGAGGGGGCGGACGAGTTAAGGAACAGCGGTCTTAAGACTGCTGCTTCTTAACTTATGTTTCAGGGAAATCTGAAACTACGGGGGTAGATTGCAGCATCCGCTGCTTGATAAATCTACCCCTATGTAATGAATCTCCATTATTTACTTTGTATATTTTTGATGCATTACCTCTGACAACTGTATATCTTTTTTTTCTACTGCTTCCAAAAAGGCTGGAGGGTATCATAATTCTGTCACTGCTACATATTAAACACAGTGATAGGCTGATCAGTGCATTAGCACATTGTAAGATGTTCTAGTTTGCCAAATTGATCAGATTAGCCAAAATTGAAAATGAAAGTAATTGCAAAGGATTCTAAGACAAACCTGAAAAGTTTTTTGTTTTTTTTAAATATTAAAAATGGCAAAAAAATATAGCTATTTTAAAATGAGAGAAGGGCAGCATGATTAAAAGTGATTGGGGGAAGGCTACGGTGTTAATCACCTCACAAGAGACATTGAACATTGAAGCCCATACCAATAACTTTGTTATCTCTAGGTTATATCAGGGAAACAAAAAGCATAATATTAAGGTAACTAAAACTCCCCCTCCAGATGGTTTACACCCAAGGGTTCTAAGGGAACTTAGAACTATCATAGCTAAAACTCTGCTCTTAATTTTTAAAGTCCTTATTTTTCTCAGGCATGGTACCCCAAGACTGCTCATAAAGCTTATGTGGTGCCACTTTTTAAAAAAGGAAAGCAGGGCTGATCCAGGAAAATATAGAACAGTAATTCTGATGTCAGTAGTGGTGAAAATGCTGGATGGAATTATTAGGTTTTATATTCAAGAGTATATTCAGGAAAACAGGATTTTCAGATCATCATGGTTTAATGAGTTTTAGATATTGTCATACAAATCTAATTAAATTCTATGAAGAGGAAAACAAAAAATATAGATGAAGATGGATTAGTTGATGTGGTCTATTTTGATCCCATATGAGAGTTTATTTTATACAATGAATGGACTGTAAATAGCTGAAAATGTTAGCTCATGGATAAATAACTGGATAAAAGATAGAGAACACTGTGTTGTAGTAAATAAAGCATACTCCTATTAGACAAAAATAATTATTGGACCCCCAAGTCTTAGTACTTACCCCCTTTCTTTTTTATATTTTTATTAATGACATGGAGAAAGGAATAAAAAGCAACATCTCTATTTTTGCATATTATAAAAATTTGTGTAAGGTGTTTAGATACGGGATGTAAGTTCTTTGCAAGGATATTTAAAATATTGGAGAAATGGGCTGGCAAATTGCAAATTTGATTTAATTCTGGTAAATATAAGGTTATTTTGGAATTAAAATATGCAAGCTACCTATTGTTTACATTGGACTAGATTTAGCAAAACCGAGAAGGAAAATAATTTAGGTTTACTTATAGATAACATAAGATTGACTGTCCCTTTAAAAGAGTCCTAGATCCAAGTGAAGAAATAATAATTCTGTCACTATATAAATCTCTGGTAAGACCTCAATTTTAGTATGGAGTGCTGTTCTGGAGACCAATTGTATAAAGGGACATTGCAGATTTAGAAAAAGTTTACAGAAAATTAAGGGTACTAGAGGATTCAAACTACGAAGAGGTTATCGAAACTGTGTCTGTTTCTCTAGAAAAAGGCAATTAATTAATATGATACTTTATGTAGATATATTCAAGGCCCATATGCAGAGAATGTGGAATCATTGTTTATTCTAAGGCAGTTGTTTGTGATGAAAGATCATAATTAAAAGCTAGAGGAAAGGAGATTTAATCCCCAGAAACATTACTTTTTTTGCAGTAAGAGCAATAAAATTGTGAAACACCTTCCCAAAGTGGGAAGAGACTGCCAATACCTTAGATACATTTAAAAATAGTTTAGATACATTTTTGCCTAAAAACAGAATTCAGGGGTTTGCTTGTTTTAAATAAACAGGAAATCTATTGGTGAATTCTAAGTTCAATTGCTAGCTTATTTATTGTAAATCCGGTAGGATCTGTATAGGTTGAACTCGATTGACTTGTTTCTTTTTTCAACACCATCAACTATATTACTATATAAAATAAAGATTAAGATAAAAATAACAAACATAGCATAATAATAAAGGATTTATTTTATTTGTAGATCTTTTGTAATTGATATGTTCTGCACATACATAAAAAATGCTTTTAATGTCCCTTTAATTTTTTTTTGAGAAACAATATATATGCAGTATATATATGTGTGAATTGCAGAAAATTGACAGCTTTTTAAGATTTCCACAATCACATTAAGTGAACACTTGTATTTTAAATTAAAAAATAGGCAAATGCACATATTGTAGCAGAATACTTGTGTGTCTTTAGAGACCATTTTAAATCTCACGGAATAAAAATAAAATCCTCTTTGTTACATTCTTTGACAAGTATCAAAGTCACAGTTAAAAATGGATTTCAGATATAATCTAGAGCTTATAATTACATGCTGCAAACACTCAGATTTTTTTTTTATGAATTAAGATCTTGTATATTTGAAATATAACTATTTATGCTATGTTTATACCATGTGGAACTTAATATATTATTATTTTTTATTATTATCAATAATAATAAAAAATAATAATAAAAGTGTTACAACACTGAGCATAGGCAATGTGGATATCAGATAAGCTATCATAACATTACAAGCATTTGAGTAGCAAACAGAAAAAATTATTAATATGAGATTTTCAGGCCTACTTATCAAGCAGTCAACTTACTTGCATTCAATGGCACCAATATGCTCGCCTGACATTGCCAAACATCGCGTTCGCGGACCTGAATACGCTCTCCATATTTAACAAAAAAGCTGTCAAGTACGGGGCGATGAGCAGCGGACTGTTGCTAACTAAACAGTCATCGATCTTGCTGCTCTTCGGCTTTTTCACAGTTTTATTTATACCCTGTCACTAAACACTGCCAGTATACTAAACTGTTTAACCCCTATCCTTCCACTCCCGGACCCCGCCGCAACTAAATAAAGTTATTAACCCCTATCCCGCTGCTCCCCGACACCGCCACAACTCTAATAAACATATTAACCCCTATCCTGCCGCTCCCAGACCCCGCCGCCACCTACATTATGTTATTAACCCCTAATCTGCCGCACCCTACACCACCGCCACCTACATTATGTTATTAACCCCTATCCCGCCGCTCCCGGAGCCCACCGCAACTAAATAAAGTTATTAACCCCTAAACCCCTGGCCTCCCACATCACTACCACTTACTAAACCTATTAACCCCTAAACCACCAGCCCCCCAAATCGCCATTAACTAAATTAACCTATTAACCCCTAAACCTAACATCCCGCTAACTTTATATTAAATATTAACTCATCCCTATCTTATAATAAAGTTAAACTTACCTTTAGATTTAAATTAAACTATATTAAACTATTAACTAACCTACCCTAACTGTTATACTAAAAATTACATTAAACTATATTAAACTATTCATTAATCTACCCTAACTGTTATACTAAAATTACATAAAACTATATTAAACTAATAATTAATCTACCCTAACTGTTAGACTAAAATTACATTAAACTACATTAAACTAATAATTAATCTACCCTAACTGCTAGACTAAAATTATATTAAACTACAAATTAAATTAAATATATTATATAGTTAAAAACCTAACCCTACTCAAATAATTTAAACCTACTATTACAAATTACAAAGTTACAAAAAACTAACAACTAAGTTACACAAAATAACAAACACTGTTACAAAAAAAAGAATAAACACTAAATTACACAAAATAAAAAATAAATTATCAAAGATTTAAACTAATTACACCTAATCTAAGAGCCCTATGAAAATAAAAAAGCCCCCCCAAAATAAAAAAACCCTAGCCTACAATAAACTACCAATGGCCCTTAAAAGGGCCTTTTGCTGGGGAAATTGCCCCAAAGAAATAAGCTATTTTACCTGTAAAAAAAATACAAACAACCCCCAACAGTAAAACCCACCACCCACACAACCAACCCCCCCAAAAAAAACTAATCTTAAAAACCTAAGCTCCCCATTGCCCTGAAAAGGGCATTTGGATGGGCATTTTGCTCTTTTTCAAAAGCCCAAACCCTAATCTAAAATTAAAACTCACCTAATAAACCCTTAAAAAAGCCTAACACTAACCCCCGAAGATCCACTTTATGAAGAGCCAACATCCATCCTCACCGAAGCGGCAGAAGTCCTCATCGAATCCGGCAGAAGTCTTCATCCAAGCGGGCCGACGTCTTCATCCAACCAGGCAGAAGTCTTCATCCAGACAGCATCTTCTATCTTCATCCATCCGGCATGGAGCAGCTCCTTCTTTAAGACACCCGATGCGGACCATCCTCTTCGTTAGACGTCTTCTTTACAATGAATAGTCCTTTAAATGACGTCATCCAAGATGGCGTCCCTGAGATTCCGATTGGCTGATAGAATTCTATCAGCCAATAGGAATTAAGGTTGAAAAAATCCTATTGGCTGTTGCAATCAGCCAATAGGATTGAGCTTGCATTTTTGTAACTTTGTAATTTGTAATAGTAGGTTTAAATTATTTGAGTAGGGTTAGGTTTTTAACTATATAATATAGTTAATTTAATTTGTAGTTTAATGTAATTTTAGTATAACAATTAGGGTAGATTAATTATTAGTTTAATATAGTTTAATGTAATTTTAGTATAACAGGGTATGAGTTAATATTTAATATAAAGTTAGCAGGTTGTTAAGTTTAGGGGTTAATAGGTTAATTTAGTTTATGGCGATGTGGGGTTTTGGCGGTTTAGGGGTTAATAGGTTTAGTAAGTGGTAGTGATGTGGGAGGCCAGGGGTTAATAACTTTATTTAGTTGCGATGGACTCCGGGAGCGGTGGGATAGGGGTTAATACTTTTATGTAGGTGGTGGCGGTGTAGGGGCAGTGGGTTAGGGTTTAATAAGTATAATGTAGGTGGCGGCGGTGGCGGGCGGCAGATTAAGGGTTAATAAGTATAATGTAGGTTGCGGCGGTGTCGGGCGGCAGATTAGGGGTTAATAAGTATAATGTAGGTGGCGGAGGTGTAGGGGCAGCATATTAGGAGTTAATAAGTATAATGTAGGTGGCGGCAATTGTGGGGCGGCAGAATAGGGGTTAATAACATAATGTAGGTGGCGGTGGTGTAGGGGGCGGCAGATTAGGGGTTAATAAGTATAATGTAGGTGGCGGCGGTGTCGAGGCGGCAGATTAGGGGTTAATAAGTATAATGTAGGTGGTGTAGGGGGCGGCAGATTATGGGTGTTTAGAATCAGGTCTTATGTTAGGGTGTTAGGTGTAAACATAACTTTTATTCTCCCATAGGAACCAATAGGATATAGGGCAGCAGCAAACATAAGCTTTGGCTGCTTTCAGACTCCCATTGATTCCTATGGCATCAGCCACCTCCAGGGCGGCGGATTGAAAAGCAGGTACGCTGGGCCGGAATAGTGGCGAGAGTACCTGGTAGACATTTGTTAACTAGCAAAAGTAGTCAGATAGTGCCGAATTTGCATTCGGAACATCTGTAGTGACGTAAACATCGATCTGTGTCAGACTGAGACCGGCGGATCGTATGTTAAGTCACAAATTTCAACTTTTGCTGGTCTGTAGGCTTTGCTAAATAAGATCGCCACAATTACGCTGCGGAATTCAAGCGTATTTGTGGTTGACGGCTTGATAAATATCCCTCTATGGGTTTACCTGGGCAGTGAGGAGGCTATTGAGTGAAGTTGGTGGCAAACAGGTAGAGACAGGTGAGTTTTTTTAATTGAGTGTAACAGCTTGAAGGATTAGAGGGAAAGGGATCTGTGTCTAATGTGTTTTGTAGGACTGTCAACAAAAATGTAGACATTAGGTATGAAAGAGTGTTTTGGACATGGAACACCTTTCTTTCGATCACACTCTCTTTCTCATCATGATTAATAGCTTAAAGTCTCTCTATATGGGGAAACCATGTCTTCATGGACCTAACCTTGTGCACATAACATTGTGTATATAGCAATAAAGACTGCACTCACTGGATTTCTTCAAATGTTCATCAATCTTTATTAAAGGTGTTGTTTTGGGATAGTCTCCCATTCATCTGACCAACAAGATGTGAAGGAAAACACAAACTTAAAAAGGAATACTAACCCCTCCCCCTGTGAGAGTTGCACCCAAACCATATGTTGCCATAGTAACAACAAGTAATCAAAATGTGTATGTAAAAAATATTCAGTGCAGCATAAATAATAATAAAATAACAGAATCTTTTAAGGAGTATCACAATGCCGGGACACCAATGGTTAATCAGCCAAAATCAATTATCATACAACATATTGTATCACGTAGCTTAAAGGGATAGTAAACCCAATTTTTTTTTCATGATTCAGATAGAGCATGAGATTTTAAGCACCTTTCTAATTTACTCCTATTATCAATTTTCTTTGTTCTCATGCTATCTTGATTTGAAAAAGCAGTACTGTAAGCTTTAGAGCCAGACCATTTTTTGTTCAGCACATGAGTAGCACTTGCTGATTTGTGGCTAAATGTAGCAAACCAATCAGCAGCTCTACCAAGGTGCTGAACTAAAAAATGGGCCGGCTCCTAACCTTTTATTACTGCTTTTTCAAATCGAGATTACATGAGAACAAAGAAAAATTGATAATAGGAGTAAATTAGAAAGTTGCTTAAAATTGCATGCTATATCTGAATCATGAAAGAAAAAAATGAGGGGTTAGTATCCCTTTAATGGGAGTTATACCCTGAAAGATGAATATATGTAGATATGTGTGGTGTAGCGAGACATATTAAAAACCCTTTCATGGTGATTAAATGCTGGGTAAATGTGGACCTTCTGTACCTCTAGAATGGTACTGAAAATATAATGAGTCAATAACAATAAACATAAATATGACATGTACTTAGTCACAGCACCTGGGTTTCACCTACTGGGAGTGTATATCTGTTAATCTGCCTATCAGCTTTGTGTGGGTGTGTAATTGTGTGCATTCATGTAGTGGAATGAAGAAATAGCTTGTTTTATAGCCGAGAAATGCATTGCATATGAAGGTGATAAAGGACTCCATTAGATTTGTTGTTTTAGCAAAGTTTTAATGACCATCCATATTTAATTTCTGGTCTCTTTATTAAGATACTTACATAAAATACAGGAAACGTGTACACAATATATATATATATATATATATATATATATATATATAGGTATCCAAAATTCCAGATCTTGCCCACAAGTGGAAAACTGCCTGGGTGCAACTTTAAACAAAAAATAGCAGCCAAAAGAAAGTGCACTCTCAGGTCTTTCACAGCAAAAGTTACTTTATTGATGTAACATTTTCGGAGGACTTGCCTCCTTCATCAGGATGCTGATGGAGGCAAGTCCTCCGAAAACGTTACATCAATAAAGTAACTTTTGCTGTGAAAGACCTGAGAGTGCACTTTCTTTTGGCTGATATATATATATATATATATATATATATATATATATATATATATATATATATATATATATATATATATATATATATATATATATATATATATATATATATATATAAAAAAAATTAAAACAAAAATGGCTTCTTCAGGTAACAGTCAGTATTGAGTGTTACCTCCCTTGGCACTAAGCAGATCTTGAACTCTTTTGAGTAGACTGTCCTGAGGTTTTCTGAAGTAATATTCTGGAATATTATACCAGGCTTCTTTCAGAACTTACCAAAGTTCTTCTTTAGAGTTATATTGCCTTTTATTTCTTTCTATGTTCAGGGAATCCCATACTGCCACTATAATATTCAAGCCTGTACTCTGTGGAGGCCAGTCCATGACTGTCAGTGTTTTATCAGCTGATTTTCTCTCCAAATATGATTTCACTGCATTATCAGTGTGCTTGGGATCATTATCAAGCTGAAAAATAAAAACATTCCCAATCAGGCAATTTCCAGAATGAATGGCATAATGAATAAAATCTGTCTGTAATTTTCAGCATTTATAAGATAGTAACATAGTAACATAGTAGATGAGGTTGAAAAAAGACCAAAGTCCATCGAGTTCAACCTATACAAATCTAAAATACTTACAAAAATCTCCAGTTAAATGTAAATAATCCCACTAAAAGGTGACCCATTTAATACTAGCAAATCATATCTATGAATTTTGATTATAGACAGAAATGTATCCAAACAATTTTTAAATATATCTAGGGTATTGGCATTCTACCTCCTTTGGTAATGAGTTCCACAATTTTATTGCTCTTACAGAGAAAAAACGTTTCCTTTGCAGGAGATTAAATCTCCTTTCCTCCAACCTTAAATTGTGACCTCTTGTCACAAACAATTTTCTTGGAATAAACAGAGCTTCTGCCATCTCTGTATATGGGCCTTGAATATATTTATATAAAGTAATCATGTCACCTCTCAAGCGCCTTTTTTGTAAAGAAAACAGACCCAGTTGGGCTAGCCTCTCCTTATAGCTTAAATTCTCCAATCCTCTTATTAGCTTTGTGGCCCTTCTCTTTTTCTAGTTCTGCAATATCGGTCGATCGGTCCCCAAAACTGCACTTCATACTCAAGGTGAGGTCTTACCAGGGCTTTATATAGTGACAGAATTATGCTTTCCTTTTATGGTCCCATCAATTCGCCAACACCACTAGTAGAAATGCAGCCCCAAACCAGGCCAGACCATCCACCATGTTTTACTGAAGGCTGCAAGCACTCATTCTTCAATCTCTACTTTTTTCCACTAATCTTCATTCCAATCATTGTGAGCTTTAGCATATCTTAGCCTTTTCACCCTGTTCCGCTTCCAAAGTGGTTTATTGGCTGCTACCCTTCCACAAAGACCATTTTTGATCAAACTTTTTCTGACTGTAGAAGGGTCAACTTGGCATCCCGATGAAGGTGCAAGATGCTAAGCCAAGTCCTTGATGGACTTCTTCCGGTCTCTCAAAGGAGAAACTCTGAGAAGCTTCTCATCAGGTTTTGAAAGTTTTCTTGACCTTCCAGTCCTTTTTTTGTATTTGGAAAAAATGAAACAAGTAGTAAACTATTATCTTAGAGACCAAATAAAGAGGCCCATTTATCAAGCTCCGTATGGAGCTTGTGGGCTTGTGTTTCTGGCGAGTCTTCAGACTCGCCAGAAACACAAGTTATGGAGCAGTGGTCTAAAGACTGCTGCTCCATAACCCTGTCCACCTGCTCTGATGAGGCGGACAAGAATCCCCAGAATTCAACCCGATCGAGTACGATCAGATTGATTGACACCTCCCTGCGTTGCACCAGCAGTTCTTGTGAGCTGCTGGTGCAATGCTGAATACAGAGAGCGTATTGTTCTCTGCATTCAGCGATGTCTGTCGGACCTGATCCGCACTGTCGGATCAGGTCCGATAGACACTTGATAATTCGGCATCAAAGCCTCCGTTACTGGTGGAGTCTCTCACAAAAAAACTCCACTGGGGAATGAAAGGATACTCGTGAAAAAGAAGGGGGCACCTATGGCGGTCTGGGGGTGGTAGATCAGTTTTAAGATTAAATTAAAAGAATTATCAGTGGTATATTACATATATAGATATAAGAATATGATCCTAAAAAGTACTACACTTCATATAGCTATGTGTTACTATGTAATACAATTTATTAAATGCTAATGTAACAATCTATACTTTTAGAACAGTAGATTCATAAAATTATCTATCAATATATTCGAGTATATGGTTATGTCTCAATATATTCAAGTATATAGAACTGTGATATTTGAAAGACAATGCTGCTATAAAACGATATTCTTAGTGGAGCTTAAACATATCAAAAACAAATTTACTTTTTAAAAAAGAGATTTAAATGAGTCCTCAGTGAGTGCTATTGGGTATTATCTATGCGTTACGGCTAGTGCATAGCCTTTGTCACTTTAACAACAACAAGGGTTCGTAATATATTAACCCTAACATATTCAGATGAACTTTACCACTACTATCAGCTACTATCGGTTACTTTTGTAGCTAAGATACCAATTGTATGATACTTGAATTTGAAGCATATGACTTTTTGATATCCTATTACATATATTCGGACATATCCATATGAATTTCTATACTCACATTTTTTACATCTTTAACATGTTTTATATTAATTGTTTTAGACACTGGTGTCTTTATTTTTATTGTTATCTGTTTATAATAAATACTTTGTATTTTCCGGTTATTAAATCTGTTTTTCAAATATAAATTTGTTTTTTATATGTTTAAGCTCCACTAAGAATATTGTTTTATCGCAGCATTGTCTTTCAAATATCACAGTACTGTATACTTGAATATATTGAGACATAACCATATACTTGAATATATTGAGGGATAATTTTTATGAATCTACAGTTCTACAAGTAGATATTGTTACCATTAGCATTTTATAATTTGTATTACACAGTAACGCATAGCTATATGAAGTGTAGTACTTTTTAGGATCATATTCTTATATCTATATATGTAATATACCACTGATAATTCTTTAAATTTATTCTTAAAGGGATAGTAAACCCAATTTTTTTTCCATTTTTTAAAACTTCATATTCAGTTGTTAAAGTGACCAAATAACACTTTTTAACCATTTTTTTTAATTTACATAAAAATTGCATTAGAAAATGTATATTCTGCCAAACCCTTCTTTTCATTCATTATGCAGCCGAATGAACGAGTTCTACCTAGGTAGAACTAATATGGCGTCACGCATGCACATTTACGCAAACTATTTGCAACGCATGAATATATTAGACTTGTCCTGGTGTTTTAACTGCCGCGTCATTAACACCTCCCCAAATGCCGACTAAAAGTAGAGTGAATGGAGATAAGCATGCGAGTGCCCACACATTAGAATGCACTTTCATTTAAATATTGTAGATAGCTGATTAGTGCTGTAGCGCAATAGGAGGAACGAAGGCAATGCATTTTCCAGCCTACATTTATGGGTGGTCATTACGGCTGTTTATAAGGTAAACTAAAACATAATTTTATTGAGCATTAAAGCTTCTTTTTAAGGTAAGACTTAAAAGGTTTTAATCTTTGAAACCTTAACTAAGTGGTTATGTATTTTTTACAACGCTGCAAAAGTAATGATTTCTAACCCTTTAAAACTGATCTACCACCCCCAGACTGCCATAGGCGCCCCCTTCTTTCACGAGAGTCCTTTTTTTGTCCATGACAAATTTCTTTAAAAACAGCTTGAATATCACATCTTGAGTATCCAGTTTGTTTGCTGATTTCCTTTTGAGAGTGGCTTTGATAATGCAAAAGTATGATTTTTAGCATTGTGAATGGAATTATGTAATTGGAAGTTGGTATTATTAGCAAGCTTCCAATTAAATAAACTCATACCACATGTGTATGTAATGATCAAGCATGTCTTGCACAAACCTTGTGTAGAACACCTTTTTCACAGCAGTCTTTTTGACATGAAATAGTAGGAAAAATACAGGTCGAAAGAGAGAGAACAGCACTCCATTAGATAGAACAGAAGTTGGAATAACTTCCATGCATGTTCATTTTTATTGTAACTCCTCAGGGTGCATGTTCTTTTTGAACACTATGCCCCTTCACAGAGAAAAAAATATCCTGAAGCATATCAGTCTGACCCTGCCCAATGACAGTCCAGCGCCGAAATACCAGGTTGTTGCTTCCCTTGTTCAGAGAAGAATTTCCTGGTATTTCGGCGCTGGACTGTCATTGGGCAGGGTCAGACTGATATGCTTCAGTATATTTTTTCTCTGTGAAGGGGCATAGTGTGCAAAAAGAACTGGCACCCTGAGGAATTCAATAAAAATGAACATGCATGGAAGTTATTCCAGCTTCTGTTCTATCTCATGGAGTGTTGTTCTCTCTCTTTCGATTTTTATGCAAATTACTCTTGGGTCACTCTAAGAGTAATGGGAAAACCAGACGTGGACTCCATGCACACATGCCCTTAGAGAGATACAACTGCACCTCATGGACGAGGCCCATAGGAGGCCGAAACAATCGTCTGGGGTTGTTGCTTCCCTTGTTCAGAGAAGAATTGCCTGGTATTCGGCGCTGGACTGTCATTGGGCAGGGTCAGAATGATATGCTTCAGGATATTTTTCTCTGTGAAGGGGCATAGTGTGCAAAAAGAACTGGCACCCTAAGGAATTCAATAAAAACGAACATGCATGGAAGTTATTCCAGCTTCTGTTCTATCTCATGGAGTGCTGTTCTCTCTCTTTTGATTTTTAGGAAAAATACAGGTGTTAGCAATGACATTATTTTAGGTTCCATTCCATTTAGGTATACAAGAGACAGGTTCCTGCTATTTCTCAAGATTAAGGAGAGGTCACACTAAATACTTGCCACTTTAGCCTATAGAAGCAGTTTTTTCAGTTTTTTTTTTTAATACTGCATACAAATATCCTGTATTTTCTGGTTGTATTCTAATAAAGAGACTGAGAAATAATTATATATGGTCATGATACCATTGCTAAAAAAAAAAAATCGAATTCCTAGCACAATAATATGAAATGACGGACAAACTGTATCAATCCAAGTATTTATTCATACGTATTCATGTTGTAGCTAATGTCTAAGGCAGAATAATGTACATGGGCCCCAAACATTCACACACTCCCTTAAACAATGCAAACAACAAACAAAATTCCCCCAAGGCATCCCAAAGGGGACCTCAGTCATCAGCTGACGAAAATTTGTAGCAAAAGTCAGGCATGTTAGTCGGTGATGAAAAAGAACACAGGTGCTTGAGATGCTAAGCCACAAATGTATAGGCAATCACTTATTCCAATGTGTTCCTGTTATAAATCCATCAGTCATGTATTTATACAGTATATCCGGAATATAGCTTATACTTGTCAGAGCCACATATATTATTTATAAGTATAAGTTCCTCACCACTAGCGTGTGTGTAAATACAAGTGGTGTCCACTCTCCCCTGATAGAAAAAAGCAAAGACCAAGTATAGGGCATACCATGCATACATCACACTATACACTCTAGATAGATAGATAGATAGATAGATAGATAGATAGATAGATAGATAGATATTTTACAATATATATATATATATATATATATATATATATTTAAAATACATAGAACATTTCCATTTATGTGAAGAATATTGGAATGTTAAAATTTTTATAACTACCTTTGGGTTAGCGCAATTGGTCTAATACATGTTAGTAAACAAACTGGTGTTTTTAGTTTTTTCAGTTGTGCTCTGTATTGAAGTCTACGGGGAGAAGATTTTAGTGCAGTAGAAATATCCGAAGTCCTCAATTTAGCGTGTGTCACACGCAAACATTTTACTTTCAACTTGTAATAAGGGTGCTAACCCACTAGCATTAATCAGTTACTTCTGGCAGTATTTGCGCACGAGCAAAAGTGTTAAATAGCACCACTTGTAATCTGGTACAGAATAAAGTAAATTTGATAATAGATGAAAATTGAAGACATTGTGCAATGAGTAAATGTCCAACACCCAAAATGTCCCCAATCTATGTGACTCTTTTCTGCAATACAGAAGTTTTGCTTGTAAGTGTTGTGGATTATTATAAATGGGTGTTCTTTTGAGGAATTACATTGGATCTTCCATTTGTCTTGTGTACTTGCTCTGAGATCCCGTTTGCTAATTTAAACTTAATTATAACTAGAAGGCGCAGCATGCAAAGCTATTTAAAACTGTGTAATGTTTTCAGAGAAATATACAAATATTTTTCTGAAACATTGCTGTACTACATTTTATTAATCATATTCATTTAATTTTTTTAAATAGTAGTATAAAAAGCCAAGTTTGAGGATCAATATCAAATTATTTGTATCTGTAAAGGCCGCTCATTTGAAGCATATTGGTCCAGTAGGTTTTGCGTACAAAAAGAAAGTAGATGAATGAATGAAGATAATATAGGGGGTGCCCTTACAATAATGGGAATTATATAATCCCCAATCTATTAAACATTTGCTAGTAGTAAACTGGTCTTAGCATATACAGCCAGAATATCACAAGTGGAAAGAATGGAAAACATATATATATGACAATGTGTAAGTCTATAGATACAATAAATAGTGATAGATATTGACATAAATTCACACTAGTGTTAGACCATGAACTATATGAAAATATAGTAAATATAATGGGATGTATATTCAAAGAAGATAAATTAATATAATAAAGTCTCCTGTGAAGATGATGATGTCAAATGAAGGCAGCAATCTGTTAAGGACCAAGGCTAGGATCCAGGATCAGTGATCTGAAGACAACAAAAGAAGACAGATGCTTCACATGGCCCAATATTGTTTGGTACAAAAAGACAAATATTAAATGTGTCAGATACACTCACATGCGATGATGCACCTCTAGTAGTGCAAATGGAGTGGTGTGGGGTCAATAACAGTCAACCAGAAGACTTTCCTCCTGGGGATATTTGGAAATCTGTAGTAGTAAAAAAACACACACAGAGTGCCTATATGGCCTAGTACTGTTTGACCCAAGCAGGATAATATTAAGTGTTAAAATGCACTCACATTTGTTGAAGCATCTCCTTTGATGCTGTAGTGGCAGGCTGGGATCAATATAGTCACCTAACAGACTTAATCACAGGTAATCAGGAGACTCCAAACAGTCCAGCGAAGAAGATTGGTAATCCAATGTGGAATTTCCAAAAATATTAATACAAAGTGGCAGCAAGTGGTAAAAGTAATCAACTTACTTTATTAATATTAAAAACAAGTAGCAAAGCGTTTCTCAGCCACCAGTGGTTGTTTCATCAGGCTTAATAAAAATAGGTAACAAACACTTGCTATATATGCCATACAAACAAATTAAGTTAATTGGCAACTTCTGGTGATGGAGTTACCTAGAGGTAACACTCAGGTCAATAGTGACCAATCAAAAAGAAATCACATGTTGTGACATCACTATGTAAACATTGCAATACTGGGTTGATCCCATGACAATTAACAACATTACACTTTGTATTCACAGATATAAAAAAATCAATATTCCCATATGTTAACAATGTGTGAACAACTAACATCTAAATAAGTAAAAATTAAAAAACATTTATATATTGAGTAAACCCAAGTGTGTTCTATGGGGCATGAGAGTACAGATAGGCACATAAAAGTATATATATATATATATATATATATATATATATATATATATATATATATATATATATATATATAAACGTCTGTATATAAATCAAAACCAATCATCTCATGTAATGTGGATAAAGATATTTTGTAAGCGTAGTTTGAGTGATACATTTGTAGATACGCACGATCGAGCGACTTCACATATGTCTAAAAACAAACTCAACACTTGTGCTTAATCAAAAGACATTATAGTGGCAATGATATTAAACTTTCAGATGTTACTTACTTCAAAAGTATCAGATTCTGATTTCGTTATATTTTGATAAACTGTACCGACCGACTGACAGCTCTGCGCATATGTAGAAATAAAGTGACTCAGAGTAATGTCATTTGTGTAATGTGTGGGGATAGGACTAATCCGATAAAAGTCACAACAGCATGTGATTGGACTGTAAGTTAGCAGTGTCATAAAGGGGGCAGGGCCTAAACGGGTGATAACTTGTGAGTGTATCTAAATTACTTTTATATCAGCGTGTATGTAACATAACTAAAACACTAACCGCTATGTGAGATGCCATAATCTCTACAATGTGTAGCGTGTGAGAGTAGGGCTAGTTTAATCGGAGCCCAAATAGTGTGTGATTGGACACTGAGTGAGTTTCGTCAGATAGGGGGCATGGCCTAAGCGGAGAAAACTTAGGGAGATTATCTAAATGTCATTTGTAACAGCGTGTGTATGAAAAGATAAATAGAAAGCAAAAGTGAAACACTGATCACTATATATGATAACATAATCCCTACAAATAAAAGGAATTGGAACAACTCAATATTTCACTAATCGTGGATGACTGACATAACCACTATATGATTCACATGAACCAAAGTGGCATTGAGCTCCAGAGTTTAAGAAGACAATGTGCTAGCTATACAAACAGCTGTCTGCTAAAGTGTGAGAAATAATTATCTATCATATGAGCGTGACATTAAAGTGTAATATAATTATATGATACTACTATTATTAACCTATCTAATAATACCGAGTATAATAAAGTGTGTTTTTGTGAGATATAAATTATTTAAGTATTAATGTGAAGAACGATAAGTGAAAATGTGGTGTAACTGGAGATGAGATATATGAAATTAAATTAAATAAAGTTAAATTAAACATAGTGATGTAACACCATTAGATGTGTCTAACTAATGTAGCGTATAGTCAGTGACAATTTATTATTAACAATGTGTATATAGAGTTACACCATAATAATATGTTTATAATGGTGGTGTGAACTATGAGTGATAGTGAAGGTGTATACCTAAAATAGCCTAAAACATGTAACACTCTCTGCTATTGAGGAGTGTATGATAATAATATATACTATTAAGGGATGTGATGATAATATTAAAGATACCATCCAAATTGGTGAGAAATGGTGGTGTCAAATATAATAAAGTGATAGTGAGTGCACCATTAAGCAGAGAGAATTAAATTCAGAGTGTAAAATAAGGAATGGGGCTAACTTCAAATGCTGCAAAGTCTGCACATTCATTGAGGCCATCTGGAGCCAATGTGTGCAATTTATGTATCCAGTAGGTTTCTCTACGGCGAAGACTCAGCATAGGGTTATGACTGTTTCTTGGTATCTGTTCAATGGGGACAACTGATGTTGTTTTTAAACTTCCCTTATGGGCATATGCACAATGTATGTTCACTCCACCATCTTTTGATTGTGCGGCTAGTGCGGCCTACGTATTGGACCCCACAAGGACATTCAATCAGATATACCACATAGGTAGATTTGCAAGAGAGTCTTTTAGTTATTTTAAATTGTTCTCCTGTATGGTTGGAATGGAAAGTGTTAGTCCCACTTTTCACCGCCTTACACATACTGCATCTGGATTTCAGGCATTTAAACACCCCATTTTGGGGCATACAATTGCCCAAAAAAGTTCCATAAATTTTTACATTAATGTTGTCAAAGTTTATTTTGTCTCTAACAATTTTACTAGGTGCTAATTTGTTCTTAAGCATAGAAGCCCTTCTATAAACTATTCTCGGTTTGTAAGAAATATACTTCTTAAGAGATGGATCATCAAAGATTATAGGCCAATGGTTTGAAACAATTCTATTAATCTCACGATATTGACTACTATATCCTGTTATGAATAGCGGTGTTTTAATGTTGTCCTTTAGTTTTTGTGTCTTTTTTTATTTTTTTATTTTGATCTTGTGAAAAATAGACATTCCTATTTTCATGCAAGGCTCTGAGGTAACCCTTTTGTATCAATTCCAAAGGGTTCCCTTTTCTAAAAATCTGTCCTTCAAAATGATGGACTGTGTTTCAAAACTCTCTATAGTGCTACAATTTCGTCTTATGCGTCTGAATTGTCCATAAGGCACATTTTTCTTCCAACTGTAATAGTGATTACTGTTAAAATTGAGAAAACTATTAAAATCAACTTTTTTGAAAAAAGTCTCCAACATGATTGTTCCAGAAGGTGAGAAATATAGTATTAAATCTAAATATTCAATCTTCATGGATTGAATGTTGCTAGTAAATTCTAAACCAAAGTCATTAACATTCAAGGTGGCAGAAAAGAGAGAGGCCTCCTCAAATGATCCTCTAAAAAGAAAAATAAGATTGTCTATGTACCGGCTATAGAACACCAGACTCGCACCCATAGACAACCCGTATATACGGGTCTCCTCAAATTTGCCCATGTAAAGATTGGCAAAACTGGGTGCGAATCTGGTGCCCATGGCCGTACCCTTGATTTGAAGAAAAAATTGTCCTTGCTATTGAAAATAATTGTGGTGAAGAATGAAGTGTATTATTTTACTAATAAAACGTTATTGTTTGGTGGGCATGTAAAAAATCAGTTTCCAAGTAAGATTGGATAACTTTTAACCCTTTGTCGTAGGAATGTTCGAGTATAGCGAACTAACATCACTCATGATCCACCACAGTTCTTGATCGGTTTTGGTAATTCCTAATCCTGCCAGTGTATTCAATAAATCTGATGAGTCCCTAATAAAATAGGGCAAAGCTATAACATGCTTTTGTAAATGAGAATCAACATAAGCAGAGAGATGGTCATTAAGACTGCCAATGCTAGCTATTATCGGGCGCCCTGGAGGATTTTTTGTGTTCTTATGTATCTTTGGTAGATGATAGTAAAAGGCTGTATTAGGATCTTTTGGATACAAATAGTCTTTTTCCTTTTTGGTGAGAATACCTTCCTCATAACAGGATATAGTAGTCAATATTGTGAGATTAAAAGAATTGTTTCAAACCATTGGCCCATAATATGTGATTATCCATATCTTAAGAAGTATATTTCTTCCAAACCGAGAATAGTTTATAGAAAGGCTCCTATGCTTAAGAACAAATTAGCACCTAGTAAAATTGTTAGAGACAAAATAAACTTTGACAACATTAATGTAAAAATTAATAGAACTTTTTTGGGTAATTTTATACCCCAAAATGGGGTGTTTAAATGCCTGAAATCCAGATACAGTATGTGTAAAGTGGTGAAAAGTGGGACTAACACTTTCCATTCCAACCATACAGGAGAACAATTTAAAATAACTAAAAGACTCTCTTGCGAATCTACCTATGTGGTATATCTGATTGAATGTCCTTGTGGGATCCAATACATAGGGCGCACTAGCCGCACGATCAAAAGATGGTGGAGTGAACATACATATAATATTAAAAGAAAGTTTTTGAAACATAGTCTTTCAAAGCATTGTGCCATATGCCCATAAGGGAAGTTTAAAAACAACATCAATTATCCACATTTAACAGATACCAAGAAACAGTCATGACCCTATGCTGAGTCTTCGCTGTAGAGAAACTTACTGGATACATAAATTGCACACCTTGGCTCCAGATGGCCTCAATGAATGTGTAGACTTAGCAGCATTTGATCTTTGAAGTTAGCCCCACTCCTTATTTTACACTCTGAATTTAATTATCTCTGCTTAATAGTGCACTCAGTATCCCTTTATTATATTTGACACCACCATTTCTCACCAATTTGGATGGTATCTTTAATATTATCATCACATCCCTTAATAGTATAGAGTATTATCATACACTCCTCAATAGCAGAGAGTGTTACATGTTTTAGGCTATTTTAGGCATACACCTTCACTATCACTCATAGTTCACACCACCATTATAAACATATTATTATGGTATAGCTCTATATACACATTGTTAATAATAAATTGTCACTGACTATACACTACATTAGTTAGACACATCCAATGGTGTTACATCACTATGTTTAATTTAAATTTATTTTATTTAATTTCATATACCTCATCTCCAGTTACACCACATTTTCACTTTTCGTTCTTCCCATTAATAATTAGATACTTTATATCTCACAAAAAGACACTTTATTATACTTAGTATTCTTAGATAGGTTAATAATAATAGTATCATATAATTATATTACACTTTAATGTCCCGCTCATATGATATACAATTCTTTCTCACACATTAACAGACAGCTGTTTGTATAGCTAGCACATTGTCTTCTTACACTCTGTTGCTCAATGTCACTTTGGTTCATGTGAATCGTATAGTGGTTATGACAGTCATCCACGAATAGTGATATATCGAGTTGTTCCAATTCCTTCTATTTGTAGGGATTATGTTATCATATATAGTGATCAGCGTTTCACTTATACTTTCTATTTATCTTTTCATACACACGCTGTTACAAATGACATTTAGATAATCTCCCTAAGTTCTCTCCGCTTAGGCCACGCCCCCTATCTGACAAAACTTAGTGTCCAATCACACACTATTTGGGCTCTGATTAAACTAGCCCTACTCTCACACGCTACACATTGTAGAGATTATGGCATCTCACATAGCGCTTAGTGTTTTAGTTATGTTACATACACGCCAATATAAAAGTCATTTAGATATACTCACAAGTTATCACCCGTTTAGGCTCTGCCCCCTTTATGACACTACTAACTTACAGCCCAATCACATGCTGTTGTGACTCTTATCGGATTAGCCCTATCCCCACACATTACACAAATGACATAACTCTCAGTCACTTTACTTCCACATATGAGCAGATTGGTCAGTCAGATGCTACAGTTTATCAAAATATAACAATATCAGGATCTGATACTTTTGTAGTAAGTAACATCTGAAAGTTTAATATCATTTGCACTATAATGTCTTTTGATTAAGCACAAGTGTTGAGTTTGTTTTTAGACATATGTGAAGTCGCTCGATCATGCGTATCTACAAATGTATCACTCAAACTACACTTACAAAATATCTTTATCCACATTACATGAGATGATTGGTTTTGATATATATACAGACTTTTATATATATATATATATATATATATATATATATATATATATATATATATATATATATATATATATATACATACTTTTTTGTGCCTATCTGTACTCTCATGCCCCATAGAACACACTTGGGTTTACTCAATATATAAATGTTTTTTAATTTTTACTTATTTAGATATTAGTTGTTCACACATTGTTAACATATGTGAATATTGATTTTTTTATATCTGTTAATACAATGTGTAATGTTGTTAATTGTCATGGGATCAACCCAGTATTGCAATGTTTACATAGTGATCTCACAACATGTGATTTCTCTAGGTAACTCCCTCACCAGGAGTTGCCAATTAACTTAATTTGTTTGTATGGCATATATAGCAAGTGTTTGTTACCTATTTTTTAAGCCTGATGAAACAGCCACTGGTGGCTGAGAAACGCGTTGCTACTTGTTTTTAATATTAATAAAGCAAGTTGATTACTTTTACCACTTGCTGCCACTTTGTATCAATATTTTTTAAAATACCACATTGGATTACCAATCTTCTTTGCTGGACTGTTTGGAGTTTCCTGATTACCTTTGATTAAATCTGTTGGGTGACTATATTGATCCCAGCCTGCCACTACAGCATCAAAGGAGATGTTTCAACAAATGTGAGTGCATTTTAACGCTTAATATTATCCTGCTTGGGTCAAACAGTACTAGGCCATATAGGCACTCTGTGTGTGCTTTTTACTACTACAGATTTCCAAATATCCCTGGGAGGAAAGTCTTCTGGGTGACTGTTATTGACCCCAGTCCGCTCCATTTGCACTACTAGAGGTGCATCATCGCATGTGAGTGTATCTGACACATATAATATTTGTCTTTTTGTACCAAACAATATTGGGCCATGTGAAGCATCTGTCTTCTTTTGTTGACAAAAAAAAGTAGTTAAATGTTGTCACCCTTCAAAAACAAAAGGGTAAAGAGTGGATATTACCCAATTTGGCATTTCAGTAGAACCAAAGAATAGCTTAATCTACTCTGTTAGCATAATTATTTTTACAGGTACAAATGATGAAATATGGAATATTTCATAATACAATATATGAGCTAATCAGTTTAAATTGATTTGAATCCTTAGGCAGTACTTTTATGACAGTGTTAGTTATATTTCAGAATTACTTAGTCAGTTATACTTACATCATTTTAACTCTTCAGCACTGAAATAACTAATTAAAATACTAATTAACTGCTAAATAGGGGAATATTTTGCTCATGGCAAGTCAAGTCTGGTCAAACTGCAGATATTCTAAGAAATAAGTTTAGTTAATTCAGTATAACTCACCCAGAGCCAAATTTTGAAGGACATAAAACCCATATGAGAGTGTAATATAAAATGTTTAATTATGCATTGTAAAAAAAAAATAACCTTTGCAATACACGTTCATTGTTTTGTTTTATTTTGAAACATGACACTTTACAGTTGTGTAAAATTTAGCTTATTTCAAACTTTCTACAGATCCTGAAAAGCAAATTCTGCAACCTAACGGCTAGATTTACGAGTTCTGTGTTAGCCTTAAACAGCAGCGTTGAGAGGTCCCAACGCTTCTTTTTAACGCCCGCTGGTATTACAAGTTTGGCAGGTACAGGAGTACCGCTCACTTTTCTTCCGTGACTTTTGGCTACCGCAAATCCCCTTACGTCAATTGCATATCCTATCTTTTCCATGGGATTTGCCTAATGCCGGTATTACAAATCTTGGAAGAAGTGAGCGCTACAGCCTCTACCTCCAAGACTCCTACCGCATTTAAAAGTCAGTAGTTAAGAGTTTTATGGGCTAACACCGGAACATAAAGCTCTTAACTACAGTGCTACAAAGTATACTAACACCCATAAACTACCTATGAACCCCTAAACCGAGGCCCCCCCACATAGCAAACACTATAATAAAATTATTTAACCCCTAATCTGCCGACCGGACATCGCCACCACCTACATTATCCCTATGAACCCCTAATCTGCTGCCCCTAACATCGCCGACACCTATATTATATTTATTAACCCCTAGTCTGCCCCCCCCCCACGTCGCCGCCACCTACCTACACTTATTAACCCCTAATCTGCTGACCGGACATCGCCGCCACTATAATAAACGTATACCCCTAAACCTAAGTCTAACCCTAACCCTAACACCCCCCTAACTTAAAGATAATTAAAATAAAACAAAATAAAATTACTATAATTAAATAAATTAATCCTATTTAAAACTAAATACTTACCTATAAAATAAACCCTAATATAGCTACAATATAACTAATAGTTACATTGTAGCTATTTTAGGATTTATATTTATTTTACAGGCAACTTTGTATTTATTTTAACTAGGTACAATAGCTATTAAATAGTTAATAAATATTTAATAGCTAGCTAGTTAAAATAATTACAAAATTACCTGTAAAATAAATCCTAACCTAAGTTACAAATACACCTAACACTACACTATCAATAAATTAATTAAATAAATTAACTACAATTATGTAAACTAAAATACAATTAAATAAACTAAACTATAGTACAAAAAAACCAAACACGGGGTTCATGTTAGGGTGTTAGGTGTAGACTTAGAAAGTGTTTCCTCATAGGAAACAATGGGGCTGCGTTAGGAGCTGAATGCTGCTTTTTTGCAGGTGTTAGGTTTTTTTCCAGCCAGCTCAGCCCCATTGTATCCTATGGGGAAATTGTGCACAAGCACGTTTTGCCAGTTTACCGCTACCGTAAGCAACGCTGATATTACAGGTAGAAGTGGAGCTAAATTTAAGGCTAACGCAGCCATTCAGAAAACTTGTAATACAAGCGTTGTTTAAAGTAAGCGCTGGAAAAAAAAGGCTTGTTAGCCCGCAAGTTTTTACCGACAAAACTCGTAATCTAAGTGTAAGTTTTCTTTCTATGTTATGCAAATTTCCTAATTTGTCTATATAAATGAAAGATTGCTTAAAACAGTCAACAAATTACTTTAATTTACAACTATCCTTATATGGCTACAATTAAAGGACATAAAAAAAACTTTTTTTCCAGCAGTTTGCAAATCATTAACACAACAACAGAGTTAAATGATTTAAAAACAATCCAAATGTACAATATGAGGGATATTTATCAAGCCGTCAACCGCAAATACGCTGGAATTCCACAGTGTAATTGTGGCGAATCTAGTTTGACCCATTTATTGAAGTCTACAGACCGCCAACATTTGAAATTTGTGACGTAACATACGATCCGCCGGTCTCAATCCGACACAAATCAATGCTTACGTCATTACAGATGTTCTGAATACACATTCGGCACTATCTGACAACTGTTGCAAGTTATCAACTTTCTAACAGGTACGTTTGCCACTATTCTGGCCCAGTATACCTGGTTTTCAATCCGCCACCCTGGAGGCCGCGGATGCCATAGGAATCAATGGGAATCTGAAAGTAGCGATAGCTCATGTTCGATGCTGTCAGATATACCATTGATTTCTATGGTAGAAAACCAGTAAAGTTTACATCTAACACCCTAACATAAGCCCCGAGTCTAAACACCACTAATCTGCCGCCCCCTACATCACCGCAACCTACATAAAATATATTAACCCCTTTCCCTCTGTTCCCGGAGCCCACCGCAACTAAATAAAAGTATTAACCCCTATCCTGCCGCTCCCGGACCCCACCGCAACTAAATAAAAGTACTAACCCCTATTCCACCGCTCCCGAACCCCGCTGCAACTAAATAAATATATTAACCCCTATCCCACCGCTCTCCGAGCCCACCACAACTAACTAAAAGTATTAACCCCTATCCTGCCGCTCCCAAAGCCCACCGCAACTAACTAAATGTATTAACCCCTATCCCTCCACTCCTGGAGCCCACCACAACTATAATAAAGTTATTAACCCCTATCCCACCGCTGCTGGACCCCTCCACAGCTAAATAAATTTATTAACCCCTAACCCCCTGTCCTCCCACATCACTACCACTTACTAAACCTATTAACCCCTAAACCACCAGCCCCCCACATCACCATAAACTAAATTAAGCTATTAACCCCTAAACCTAACAACCCGCTAACTTTACATTAAATATTAATTCATCCCTATCTTATACAACTATTATACTAAAATTACATTAAACTACAAATTAAATTAACTATATTACATATTTAAAAACCTAACCCTACTCAAGTTATTTAAATCTACAATAAAGAATTACTAAGTTACAAAAAAATAACAACTAAGTTACACAAAATAAAAAACACTAAGTTACACAAAATAAAAAAACACTAAGTTACACAAAATAAAAAAACACTAGGTTACACAAAATAAAAAAATAAATTTAAAATATTTAAACTAATTACACCTAATCTAATATCCCTATCAAAATAAAATAGACCCCCAAAATAAAAAAAAAACCCTTTAGTTCTTTTTCAGCCCAAAGACTATACTAACTCCCGAAGATCCACTTACAGTTTTCAAAGACCGGACATCTATCCTCATCCAAGCGGCAGAAGTCCTCAGCAAAGCCGGCAGAAGTTTTCATCCTATATATATATATATATATATATATATATATATATATATATATATATATATATATATATATATATATATATATATATATTTTTTTTTATATATATATATATATATATATATATATATATACTTTAAAGTGAATATAAATTTGATGCTACGGTGCCCATTTTTTAAAAATTCGATTAAAAACAGGGGATCTTAAATTCATCAAAATTTACATTTTACTCGTTGTGAAAAAATACTTACCTTTTAAACTTGACAGCTTCCCCCGGTCGTCGCAAAGCAATTTCTGACGTCAGAAATGATGGATCGGTCATCCTCCAATCACGGCTTCCTCCCAGGAGGTATAAGTGTCTGATTCGAAGCCGTGATTGGAGGAAGCCGGATTCCTCATTTTAGACCCAGGAAGAGGCTTTGCGACGGGCAGAGGAAACTGGAGGAGCTATCAAGATTAAAAGGTAAGTTTTTTTTCACAACACAAGTGAAATGTAAATTTTGATGAATTAAAGTGCCCCTGTTTTTAATTTAATTTTTAAAAACCGGGCACTTTAGCATCAACATTTACATTCACTTTAATGTCCTTTTAAATTGATATATGTATTTAACAATATTATTAATAGAGATCACTGTTAATTAAAAAAAAAAAGAAATACTGGTTAAATACTAATAATATTAAAATAATTATACCTTAAGGCTAAGAATACTTTATCATGTTTTTGCAGAACAGTATTCTTATATCTGTTTCTTAGAAGTTGATAGAATGATCAGCTTACTTAACCCATCTAAACACATTTTCCTTGTCTCATATCAGCTTCTCTTTCTACTTTGTTATAAATCACAGTGTAAGTTTTTTTGCAGATAGTTGTCATTTGTACAATCACATCATAGCAATGATAAAAATATACCTGTCAGCTAGTGCTGTATTATATTATATATCAAACACTTGCCATTCTCAGTGTTGATTACTGAAACTTTCAACTGGCAGTTTTTATTTATTGCAGATTTCCTTCCTATAATATTCTATTTGTAATGTTCCAACAATGTCATCCTTGTATCCAAAAATGAAAAATGTAGTAACTTATTCAATCAGTCTCAATATAACACGAACAAACCTGTTAATTTCTCTACAATGAGAAAATTGATATTATGTGATCGATTCTAATATGATTCATGTGTCATTATATTGCTTATATGCATACTTTTAAATACTTATAAATTAAATGTTTAAGCAAAACAAATTTAATACTTTATTAAAATGTAATTCACAAACATAGAGATTACGAGTTTTGCGGTAACAGGAGTGCGTTTGCTAACGCTTAGTTTAAGCTCACCGCTCACCTAAAGTAACGCAGGTATTACAGGTTTTTTTAACCCCGGCGTTAGCCGCAAAAAGGTGAGTGTAGAGCAGAATTTAGCTCCACATATCACCTCAATACCAGCGCTGCTTACGGTAGCGGTAAGCTGGTTAAACGTGCTCGTGCACGATTTCCCCATAGGAATCAATGGTACTGATTTGGCTGAAAAAAAAACAATGCAAAAAAACAGCGTACAGCTTCTAACGCAGCCCCATTGATTCCTTTGGGGAAATAAAAGTTATGTCTACACCTAACACCCTAACATGAACCCTGAGTCTAAATACCCCTAATCTTACACTTATTAACCCCTAATCTGCCGCCCCCGACATCGCCAACACCTGCATTATATTATTAACCCCTAATCTGCCGCTCCGGACACCGCCGCCACTTACATTATACTTATGAACCCCTAATCTGCTGCCACCAACATCGCCGATACCTACATTATATTTATTAACCCCTAATCTGCCACCCCCAATGTCGCCGCAAACTAACTACATTTATTAACCCCTAATATGCTAACCCCAACGTCGCCGACACTATAATAAAGTTATTAATCCCTAAATCTAAGTCTAACGCCCCCCTAACTTAAATATAATTTAAATAAAACAAAATAAAATTACTACAATTAAATAAATTATTCCTATTTAAAACTAAATACTAACCTATAAAATAAACCCTAAGATAGCTACAATATAACTAATAGTTACATTGTATCTAGCTTAGGATTTATATTTATTTTACAGGCAACTTTGTTTTTATTTTAACTAGTTACAATAGTTATTAAATAGTTATTAACTATTTAATAACTACCTAGTTAAAATAAAGACACATTTACCTGTAAAATAAACCCTAACCTAAGTTACAATTACACCTAACACTACACTATCATTAAATTAATTACCTAAATTAAAATAAATTAACTACAATTAACTACAATTAAATAAAATAAACTAAAGTATGAAAAAAACACTAAATTACAGAAAAAAATAAAATAATTACAAGAATTTTAAACTAATTACACCTAATCTAATCCCCCTAATAAAATAAAAAAGCCCCCAAAATAATAAATATCCCTACCCTACACTAAATTACAAATAGCCCTTAAAAGGGCCTTTTGCGGGGCATTGCCCCAAAGTAATCAGCTCTATTACCTGTAAAAAAAATACTATACCTCCCCAACATTAAAACCCACCACCCATACACCCAACCCTATTCTAAAACCCACCCAATCCCCACTTAATAAAACCTAACACTAACCCCTTGAAGATCATCCTACCGTGAGACATCTTCACCCAGCCGGGCACAAGTGGTCCTCCAGAGGGGCAGAAGTCTTCATCTGATCCAGGCAGAAGAGGACCTCCAGAGGGGCAGAAGTTTTCATCCAGGCGGCATCTTCTATCTTCATCCACCCGGAGCGGAGCGGGTCCATCTTGAAGCCAGCCGACGTGGAGCATCCATCCAGACCGGCGACTACACGATGAATGACGGTTCCTTTAAATGACGTCATCCAAGATGGCGTCCCTTGAATTCCGATTGGCTGATATGATTCTATCTGCCAATCGGAATTAAGGTAGGAAAAGTCCTATTAGCTGATCCAATCAGCCAATAGGATTGAGCTTGCATTCTATTGGCTGATTGGAACAGCCAATAGAATGCGAGCTCAATGCTATTGGCTGATTGGATCAGCCAATAGGATTGAACTTCAATCCTTTTGGCTGATTGCATCAGCCAATATGATTTTTCCAACCTTAATTCCGATTGGCTGATAGAATCCTATCAGCCAATCGGAATTCAAGGGACGCCATCTTGGATGAAGTCATTTAAAGGAACCGTCATTCGTCTGGATGGATGCTCCGCGTCGGCTGGCTTCAAGATGGACCCGCTCCGCTCCAGATGGATGAAGATAGAAGATGCTGCCTGGATGAAGACTTCTGCCCCTCTGGATATCCTCTTCTTCCCGGATCGGATGAAGACTTCTGCCCCTCTGGAGGACCACTTGTGCCCGGCTGGGTGAAGACGTCTCACGGTAGGGTGATCTTCAAGGGGGTAGTGTTATGTTTTATTAAGGGGGTATTGGGTGGGTTTTAGAGTAGGGTTGGGTGTGTGGGTGGTGGGTTTTTTATTTTTTTTAAAGGTAATAGAGCCGATTACTTTGGGGCAATGCCCCGCAAAAAGGCCCTTTTAAGGGCTATTTGTAATTTAGTGTAGGGTAGGGATTTTTATTATTTTGGGGGGCTTTTTTATTTTATTAGGGGGATTAGATTAGGTGTAATTAGTTTAAAATTCTTGTAATTATTTTTTTTTCTGTAATTTAGTGGTTTTTTTCCCGTACTTTAGTTTATTTTATTTAATTGTAGGTAATTGTAGGTAATTTAGGTAATTATTTTAATGATAGTGTAGTGTTAGGTGTAATTGTAATTTAGGTTAGGATTTATTTTACAGGTACTTTTGTATTTATTTTAGCTAGGTAGTTATTAAATAGTTAATAACTATTTAATAACTATTTTACCTAGTTAAAATAAATACAAAGTTGCCTCTAAAATAAAAATAAATCCTAAAATAGCTACAATGTAACTATTAGTTATATTGTAGCTAGCTTAGGGTTTATTTTATAGGTAAGTATTTAGTTTTAAATAGGAATCATTTATTTAATTGTAGTAATTTTATTTTGTTTTATTTAAATTATATTTAAGTTAGGGGGGTTAGACTTAGGGTTAGACTTAGGTTTAGGGGTTAATAAATTTAATATAGTAGCGGCAACGTTGGGGTCGGCAGATTAGGGGTTAATAAATGTAGGTAGGTGTCGACGATGTTAGGGACGGCAGATTAGGGGTTAATAAATTGTAACTAGTGTTTGCGAGGCAGGAGTGCGGCGGTTTAGGGGTTAATATATTTATTAAAGTGTCTGCGATGTCCGGTCGGCAGATTAGGGGTTAAAAACTTTATTTAAGTGTTGGCGATGTGGGGGGGGCTCGGTTTAGGGGTTAATAGGTAGTTTATGGGTGTTAGTGTACTTTTTAGCACTTTAGTTAAGAGTTTTATGTTACGGCGTTAGCCCATAAAACTCTTAACTACTGACTTTTAAATGTGGTATCAGTCTTGACAGGAGAGGGTCTACCGCTCACTTCTTCCAAGACTCCAGCGTTAGGCAAATCCCATTAAAAAGATAGGATACGCAATTGACGTAAAGGGATTTGCGGTAAGCTCAAGTCGCAGAAAAAAAGTGAGCGGTACACCTGTACCTGCCAGACTCGTAATACCAGCGGGCGTTAAAAAGCAGCGTTGGGACCTCTCAACGCTGCTTTTTAAGACTAACGCAAGACTCGTAATTTTGCCGAAAATGATTACTGAATATTGGTATTAGTTTTTTTTTTTTTTAATTATATTATTTTAAATGTAATTACTTTTAATGCCTTAAAGGGACAGTACACACCAGAATTTTTTTTGTTTTAAAAGATAGATAATCCCTTAATTACCCATTCCCCAGTTTTGCATAACTAACACAGTTATAATTATACACGTTTTACCTCTGTGATTACCTTGTATCTAAGCCTCAGCAGACTGCCTCCTTATTTCAATTATTTTGACAGACTTGCATTTTAGCCAATCAGAGCTGTCTCCATGGTAAATTCACGTGCATGAGCTCAATGTTATCTATATGAAACACATGAACTAATGCCCTCTAGTGGTGAAAAACTATCAAAATGCATTTAGATTAGAGGCGGCCTTCAAGGTCTAAGAAATTAGCATATGAACCTCCTAGGTTTAGCTTTCAACTAAGAATACCAAGAGAACAAAGCAAAATTGGCAATAAAATTAAATTGGAAAGTTGTTTAAAATGACATGCCCTATTTGAAACATAAAAGTTTTTTTGGACTTGACTGTCCCTTTAAGTGTCTCTGTTCAAAGTGCACATTTTTAATTTAAGCTTTAGTACTTGCAAAAAAAATGCTGAAAGCAAATATTATTTAGTATTCATTATTTGTGAAACATTCTACTGTCCATTTGCTGCAAATGATTTAAAAAAAAAAAAAAAAAAAAAAGAATAGAAAACCTAGGCAGCCCATTTTTCATTATTGCTTTGGTCCATACACTCTTTTTCTCCTTCAATATTAATTATTTTTACTTAACAACACATTTACAAGACAATGTCACACTTACTGAATCTCTAGCTACTATAAAAATGTGCTCTCTACGTTGCTAATGCCCTTGTTCAAATCCCAAAGACAGATAAACACACCTGTTCTTTTGGCTTTAGAGCACAACAAGTTTAAAGGGACATAAAACCCAAACATTTTCTTTCATGATTCATATAGAACTAACAATTTTAAACAACTTTCTAATCTACTTCTATTATCTAATTGTCTTCGTTTTCTTGTTATCTTTAGTTTAAAAGCAGATATGTAAGGTCAGGAGTGTGCACGTGTCTACAGCACTATATGGCAGCAGTTTTGCAACAGTTTTATACATTAGCTAGAGCACTAAATGGCAGCACTATTTCTTGTCATGTAGTGTTTCAGGCATGTGTATGCTTCCTACCTACGAATCTCTTCAGCAAAGAATAACTTGAGAATGAAGCCAATTTGATAATAGAAGTTAAGTGGAAACTTTTTTAAAATTGTATTCAAATTCCCTTTTTCAACTTATTACAGACCATCCAAAGATGAGTTAAAATGGGCAAAACACACTGGAATTAGCGCACAACACCATATTGGATAAATAATGCTCTAGGTTTATTCAGTCTTATTACACCTATCTATTATAGCCTATTGCAAGTGGGTGGTTTTTGATATATCTCACTGCAAACAAGAAATGTGAGAAAACAAAAATCATAACCATAACATTTAGAAAAATACATTTTCAGGTGTTTTTATTAAATGTTTTTATGTCAGGTACTTTCCTAACTGCACTCTAGCAATAGGTTCTTGCTTTAGCGTTCCTCCTGGAATGTCAAAGCCTGTCTTCTGCTGCTTGCCTTAGGCACATGTGGCCATGCACTGGGCTTATTTAATTTCAGAAACTCCCACCTAAATGACCAGAGGTGTGGGAATTCCTATATAAATCCATTCAGCACATTAATCTGGGCTGAGTTATTGAGTAGTAGTGATGTCGCGAACTTAAAATTTTCTGTTCGCGAACGGCGAACGTGAACTTCCGCAAATGTTCGTGAACGGGTGAACCACCATTGACTTCAATAGGCAGGCGAATTTTAAAACCCACAGGGACTCTTTCTGGTCACAATAGTGATGGAAAAGTTGTTTCAAGGGTACTAACACCTGGACTGTGGCATGCCAGAGGGGGATCCATGGCAAAACTCCCACGTAAAATTACATAGTTGATGCAGAGTCTGGTTTTAATCCATAAAGGGCATAAATCACCTAACATTCCTAACATGCTTTAAAACATCAGGTATGATGTTGTATCGATCAGGTAGTGTAAGGGTTACGCCCGCTTCACAGTGACAGACCAAACTCCCGGTTTAACGCACCGCAAACAACCGCAAACAGTCCATTTGCACAACCGCAAACTCCCCATTTGTACAAGGTTGGATACCAAGCTAGCCATGTCCCGTTCCTTGTCCTTACTGATGTCATTGAAGGTCTCTTCCTCCACCCAGCCACGTACAACACCAAGGGTCCCCGAAAGGTGACAACAAGCCCCCTGGGACGCCTGCTGTGTATGGTCTTCCACCTCCTCAAAGCCACCTTCCTCCTCTGACTCCTCTTCTTCAGACTCCTCTCTCTGCATTATTATAAGGTGTGTTAAGTAGTACTATTCTTATCAGTTTAATCCCTGTTACGTCCCCTATCAGGGGACGTGTATATGGCATGGATTCTAGGAACCAGGAGATGGAAAAAGATGCTTGGTCGGTCCTCCTACTTCGTGGCCGGACTTTTAGCCAACTAATATTTGGCAGACAAACATTTGGCCGACGGACATTTGGCCGAAACACAAGTGGCTGTCACAAAACAGTCCGGCCACGAGATAGATAGATTTGATAGATAGATAGATAGATACATACATAGATTAGATAGATAGATACATAGATGCAATAGATACATTTGATAGATACAATAGATATATAGATAGATAGATAGATTTGATAGATAAATAGATAGATTTGATAGATAATTTCCCAGACAGAGAATTACAAGATGTGCGGTCTGACACCTATGGTAAGGTTCCCAGAGGCAGTTGCGGCACCAGGGGAGGTGTTTATAGCATGGATTTAAGGAGCCGGGAGATGGAAAAAGATGCATGGTCGGTCCTCCTACTTCAAATTTGGGGCACTGCGCGTGCAATCTACTGTGCCACCAGATATGGATGGTGTGTTAAGTAGTACTATTCTGATCAGTTTAATCCCTGTTACGTCCCCTATCAGGGGACGTGAATATGGCATGGATTTTAGGAACCGGGAGATGGAAAAAGATGCTTGGTCGGTCCTCCTGCTTCAAATTTGGGGCACTGCGCGTGCAATTGTGGCCGGACTTTTAGCCGACGGACATTTGGCAGATGGACATTTGGCCGAAACACAAGTGGCTGTCACAAAACAGTCCGGCCATGAGATAGATAGATTTGATAGATAGTTAGATATATAGATTAGATAGATAGATCAATAGATGCAATAGATACATTTGATAGATACGATAGATAGATTTGATAGATAAATAGATAGATTTGATAGATAATTTCCCAGACAGAGAATTACAAGACGTGCGGTCTGGGACCCATGGTAAGGTTCCCAGAGGCAGTTGTGGCGCAAGGGGGCCTGTATATGGCATGGATTTTAGGAACCGAGAGATGGAAAAAGATGCTTGGTCGGTCCTCCGACTTCAAATTTGGGGCACTGCGCGTGCAATCTACTGTGCCACCAGATAGGAGTGGTGTGTTAAGTAGTACTATTCTGATCAGTTTAATCCATGTTACATCCCCTATCAGGGGACGTGTATATGGCATGGATTTTAGGAACCGGGAGATGGAAAAGGATGCTTGGTCGGTCCTCCTACTTCAAATTTGGGGCACTGCGCGTGCAATCTACTGTGCCACCAGATATGAGTGGTGTGTTAAGTAGTACTATTCTGATCAGTTTAATCCCTGTTACGTCCCCTATGAGGGGACATGTATATGGCATGGATTTTAGGAACCGGGAGATGGAAAAAGATGCTTGGTCGGTCCTCCAACCTTAAATTTGTGGCACTGTGTGTACAATCGTGACCGGACTTTTAGCTGACGGACATTTGGCAGACGGACATTTGGCCGATGGACATTTGACCGAAACACAAGTGGCTGTTACAAAACAGTCCGGCCATGAGATAGATAGATTTGATAGATAGATAGATAGATAGATACATAGATTAGATAGATAGATAGATCAATAGATGCAATAGATACATTTGATAGATACGATAGATAGATAGATGGATAGATTTGATAGATAAATAGATAGATTTGATAGATAGATAATTTCCAAGACAGAGAATTACAAGACGTGCGGTCTGGGACCCATGGTAAGGTTCCCAGAGGCAGTTGCGGCACCAGGGGATGTGTATGTGGCATGGATTTTAGGAACCAGGAGATGGAAAAAGATGCTTGGTCGGTCCTCCGACTTCAAATGTGGGGCACTGCGCGTACAATCTACTGTGCCACCAGATAGGAGTGGTGTGTTAAGTAGTACTATTCTGATCAGTTTAATCCCTGTTATGTCCCCTTTCAGGGGACGTGTATATGGCATGAATTTTAGGAACCGGGAGATGGAAAAGGATGCTTGGTTGGTCCTCCTACTTCAAATTTGGGGCACTGCGCGTGCAATCTACTGTGCCACCAGATATGAGTGGTGTGTTAAGTAGTACTATTCTGATCAGTTTAATCCCTGTTACGTCCCCTATCAGGGGACGTGTATATGGCATGGATTTTAGGAACCGGGAGATGGAAAAAGATGCTTGGTCGGTCCTTCGACCTTAAATTTGTGGCACTGTGCGTACAATCGTGGCCAGACTTTTAGCCGACGGACATTTGGCAGACGGACATTTGGCCAATGGACATTTGACTGAAACACAAATGGCTGTTACAAAACAGTCCGGCCATGAGATAGATAGATTTGATAGATAGATAGATAGATAGATAGATAGATAGATACATAGATTAGATAGATAGATCAATATATGTAATAGATACATTTGATAGATACGATAGATAGATTTGATAGATAAATAGATAGATTTGATAGATTGCGTGTGCAATCTACTGTGCCACCAGATAGGAGTGGTGTGTTAAGTAGTACTATTCTGATCAGTTTAATCCCTGTTACGTCCCCTATCAGGGGACATGTATATGGCATGGATTTTAGGAACCGGGAGATGGAAAAAGATGCTTGGTCGGTCCTCCTACTTCAAATTTGGGGCACTGCGAGTGCAATCTACTGTGCCACCAGATATGAGTGGTGTGTTAAGTAGTACTATTCTGATCAGTTTAATCCCTGTTAGGTCCCCTATCAGGGGACGTGTATATGGCATGGATTTTAGGAACCGGGAGATGGAAAAAGATGCTTGATCGGTCCTCCTACTTCAAATTTGGGTGTGCAATCGTGGCCGGACTTTTAGCCGACGGACATTTGGCAGACGGACATTTGGCCGAAACACAAGTGGCTGTCACAAAACAGTCCGGCCACGAGATAGATAGATTTGATAGATAGATACATAGATTAGATAGATAGATCAATAGATGCAATAGATACATTTGATAAATACGATAGATAGATAAATAGATAGATTTGATAGATAAATAGATAGATTTGATTGATAGATAAGTTCCCAGACAGAGAAGTATAAGACGTGCGGTCTGGGACCCATGGTAAAGTTCCCAGAGGCAGTTGCGGCGCCAGGGGACGTGTATATGGGATGGATTTTAGGAACCGGGAGATGGAAAAAGATGCTTTGTCGGTCCTCCGACTTCAAATTTGGGGCACTGCGTGTGCAATCTAATATGCCACCAGATAGGAGTGGTGTGTTAAGTAGTACTATTCCTATCAGTTTAATCCCTGTTACGTGCCTTTTTTTTGTTTGGTTTTTGAAGCCACAGTGCAGCACCAGAGGCCAGAAAAATTTGGCATGTACACATGCCTGAAAAAATAGGTATTGTTGCAGCCGCTGCTGTAGAAGCGGCCAGAAAAATTGATGTTTGTTTCCCAGGCAGAAAGTGGCCTAAAACATTGTGGCTTGAACCCTAGTTGGTGGCGGATAAGTCAGGCAAGTCATCCGGCATTCGAAGATAAAATACAGCAGCATGTAGACCATTTTTAGCCCAAGGCAGCTCATCTCATCAGGCCTTTTTTATTCAAATGTATCGCCCAATGTCAGTCCCTTTGGGATCCATCCCTCATTCATCTTAATAAAGGTGAGGTAATCTAGACTTTTTTGACCTAGGCGACTTCTCTTCTCAGTGACAATACCTCCTGCTGCACTGAAGGTCCTTTCTGACAGGACACTTGAAGCGGGGCAGGCCAGAAGTTCTATTGCAAATTGGGATAGCTCAGGCCACAGGTCAAGCCTGCACACCCAGTAGTCAAGGGGTTCATCGCTCCTCAGAGTGTCAAGATCTGCAGTTAAGGCGAGGTAGTCTGCTACCTGTTGGTCGAGTTGTTCTCTGAGCGTGGACCCCGAAGGGCTGTGACGATGCATAGGACTGAAAAAGCTCCGCATGTCCTCCATCAACAACACGTCTGTAAAGCGTCCTGTCCTTGCCAGCGTGGTCATGGGAGTCGGAGGATTACTTTCACCTCTTCCCTTGTTAGGTTCCCGTTGTGCTGTGACATCACCCTTATACGCTGTGTAAAGCATCATTTTTAATTTATTTTGGAACTGCTGCATCCTTTCCAACTTGCGGTAAGTCGGTAACATTTCAGGCACTTTATGCTTATACCGGGGGTCTAGTAGCGTGGACACCCAATACAGGTCATTCACCTTCAGCTTTTTTATACAAGGGTCACTCAACAGGCATGACAGCATGAAAGACCCCATTTGCACAAGGTTGGATGCTGAGCTACTCATGTCCCGTTCCTCGTCCTCAGTGATCTCACTGAAGGTATCTTCTTCCCCCCAGCTACATACAACACCACGGGTACCAGATAGGTGACAATGAGCTCCCTGGGATGCCTGTTGTGGTTGGTCTTCCTCCTCCTCCTTAAAGCCACATTTCTCCTCTGACTCCTCTTCCTCACAATCCTCTTCCAGCGTTGCCGCTGGTCCAGCAAGCGATGCTGATAAGGATGTTTCTGGTGGTGATGGTGACCACAACTCTTCCTCTTCACGCTCATCTACAGCCTGATCCAGCACTTTTCGCAGGGCACGCTCCAGGAAGAAAACAAATAGTATGATGTCACTGATGGTGCCTTTGGTGCGACTGACTAGGTTTGTCACCTCCTCAAAAGGACGCATGAGCCTACAGGCATTGCGCATGAGCGTCCAGTAACGTGGCAAAAATATCCCCAGCTCCGCAGAGGCTGTCCTAGCACCCCGGTCATACAAATACTCATTAACGGCTTTTTTTTGTTGGAGCAGGCGGTCGAACATTAGGAGTGTTGAATTCCAACGTGTTGGGCTGTCGCAAATCAAGCGCCTCACTGGCATGTTGTTTCGCCACTGGATATCTGAAAAGTGCGCCATGGCCGTGTAGGAACGCCTCAAATGGCCCCACACCTTCCTGGCCTGCTTCAGGACATCCTGTAAGCCTGGGTACTTATGCACAAAGTGTTGTACGATCAGATTACACACATGTGCCATGCACAGCACATGTGTCAACTTGCCCAATTTGAATGCCACCAACAAATTACTTCCGTTGTCAGAAACCACTTTGCCGATCTCCAGTTGGTGCGGAGTCAGCCACTGATCCACCTGTGCGTTCAGGGCAGACAGGAGTGCTGGTCCGGTGTGACTCTCTGCTTTCAGGCAAGTCAACCCCAAGACAGCGTGACACTGCCATATCCGGGATGTGGAATAGTACCTGCGGAGCTGGGGGGGTGCCATTGATGTGGAGCAAGACGCAGCAGCAGAAGAGGACTCAGCCGAGGAGGTTAATGAAGAGGATGGAGTAGGAGGAGTAGAGGAGGTGGCAGCAGGCCTGCCTGCAAGTCATGGCGGTGTCACCAACTCCTCTGCAGAGCCACGCATTCCATGCTTGGCAGCCATCAACAGGTTTACCCAATGCGCAGTGTAGGTGATATACCTGCCCTGACCATGCTTTGCAGACCAGCTATCAGTGGTCAGATGGACCCTTGCCCCAACACTGTGTGCCAGACATGCCATTACTTCCTTTCACACAATCGAGTACAGGTTGGGGATTGCCTTTTGTGCAAAGAAATTTCAGCCGGGCACCTTCCACTGCGGTGTCCCAATAGCTACAAATTTTTTGAATGCCTCAGACTCCACCAGCTTGTATGGTAAAAGCTAGCGGGCTAAGAGTTCAGACAAGCCAGCTGTCAGACGCTGGGCAAGGGGGTGACTTTGTGACATTGGCTTCTTACGCTCAAACATGTCCTTGACAGACACCTGACTGTGGGCAGATGAGCAGGAACTGCTCCGGAAGAGAGACGGAGTGGCGGATGGTTGAGAGGGGGCAAGGAGGACAGCAGTGGTTGACGTGGCTGAAGATGCTGGACCAGGAGGAGGATAGCGGCTTTGAGTTTGTGTGCTGTTTCTACTCATGTGTTGATCCCTTAGGCGTTTGTGATGTGCGATCATGTGCCTTCTCAAAGCAGTTGTACCTAGGTGGGTGTTGGACTTCCAACGACTCAGTTTCTTTTGGCACAGGTTGCAAATGGCATCGCTGTTGTCAGAGGCAGACACACACAAAAAAGCCACACTGCTGAGCTCTGCGATGACGGCATTCTGGTGGTGGCAACAGCATGCTTTGATTGGCGTGCTGTCTGGCTGACCCCGAGTGCTGATCCATGCTGTCTGACTGTGCCACTAGCTCCTTGCGATGACCTCCCCCTGCTTCCAACTCGTCTCCTCCTCCTCCTCTCTGTCTCCCCATCTGAACTTTCCCCCTGTTCTTCTCTTCTAGCGGGCACCCACGTGACATCCACGGACACATCGTCATCATCAACCACTTCACTTGTATCTGACAAATCAACAAAGGAAGCAGCAGCGGGTACAACATCATCATCATCATCACACCGTATGTCCATGTCTGTAATGCTGCCTGACTGAGACATATTACTGTTATCTACATCCTCTGTCAATGATGGTTGCGCATTACTCATTTCTTCCAACTGCTGTGTAAATAACTCCTCTGACAGATCAAGTGAAGCGGCTGTGGTGCTAGTGTTGGTGGTGGCGGCAGGCTGGCGAGGGGTAACTTGAGAGGTACCCGAAGATAAGCTGGAGGAGGATAGTGCGTCAAGGTTCCGAGCAGAAGCTGTAGAAGATTGGGTGTCCTGTGTAAAAAGTCAACTATGTCCTCCTCAGAACTTTTTGAGTTCATGGTACGTGGCCTCTGAACACTGGGCATTATTCTAGGGCCAAAGGGAATCACAGCACCTCGACCACGACGGCACCTGCGGGGTGGCCTGCCTCTGCCTGTCATTTTTTTTAAATGTACACTTACACTACTATTAAACAAGATATGAGTGGTGGCACTGGGCAAGTGGGCACAGTATACGCTGTGAGCCTGACAGAAAAAAACAGACTGATGTTTCACAGTCCAAAAAGTTTTTTTTGTTTTAAATGTACACTTACACTACTATTAAACAAGATATGAGTGGTGGCACTGGGCAAGTGGGCCCAGTATAAGCTGTGAGCCTGACACAAAAAAGCAGACTGATGTTTCACAGTCCAAAAAGTTTTTTTTTGTTTTTAAATGTACACTTACACTACTATTAAACAAGATATGAGTGGTGGCACTGGGCAAGTGGGCACAGTATACGCTGTGAGCCTGACACAAAAAAGCAGACTGATGTTTCACAGTCCAAAAAGTTTTTATTTTTTTAAATGTACACTTACACTACTATTAAACAAGATATGAGTGGTGGCACTGGGCAAGTGGGCCCAGTATAAGCTGTGAGCCTGACACAAAAAAAGCAGACTGATATTTCACAGTCCAATTTTTTTTTTATTTTTTTTTAAATTTACACTACTGTTACACCAGATATGAGTGGTGGCACTGGGTAAGTGGGCACAGTATACGCTGTAAGCCTGGCACACATGCTGGCAGGCAGGCAACTGCAATTAAATTACACTAGCAGACTGATGTTTCACAGTCAAAAAAGTTTTTTTTTTTTAAATTACACTACTGAGTGGTGGCACTGGGCAAGTGGGCCTGGCACACACGCTGGCAGGCAGGCAACTGCATTTAGATTACACTAGCAGACTGATGTTTCACAGTCAAAAAAGTTTTTTTTTTTTTTTAAATTTACACTACTGTTACACCAGATATGAGTGGTGGCACTGGGCAAGTGGGCCTGGCACACACGAGGCAGGCAGGCAACTGCAATTAGATTACAGAAGCAGACTGATGTTTCACAGTCAAAAAAGTTTTTTTTTTTAAATTTACACTACTGTTACAACAGATATGAGTGGTGGCACTGGGCAAGTGGGCACAGTATACGCTGTGAGCCTGGCACACACGCTGGCAAGCAGGCAACTGCAATTTAGATTACACTAGCAGACTGATGTTTCACAGTCAAAAAAGTTTTTTTTTTAAATTTACACTACTGTTAAACCAGATATGAGTGGTGGCACTGGGCAAGTGGGCACAGTATACGCTGTGAGCCTGGCACACACACTGGCAGGCAGGCAACAGAAATTAGATTACACAAGCAGACTGATGTTTCACAGTCAAAAAAGTTTTTTTTTTTTTTAAATATACACTACTGTTACACCAGATATGAGTGGTGGCACTGGGCAAGTGGTCCTGGCACACACGCTGGCAGGCAGGCAACTGCCTTTAGATTACACTAGCAGACTGATGTTTCACAGTCAAAAAAGTTTGTTTTTTTTAAATTTACACTACCGTTACACCAGATATGAGTGGTGGCACTGGGCAAGTGGGCCTGGCACAAACGCTGGCAGGCAGGCAGGCAACTGCAATTAGATTACACAAGCAGACTGATGTTTCACAGTCAAAAAAGTTTGTTTTTTTTAAATTTACACTACTGTTACAATAGATATGAGTGGTGGCACTGGGCAAGTGGGCACAGTATACGCTGTGAGCCTGGCAAACAGGCTGGCAAGCAGGCAACTGCAATTAGATTACATAAGCAGACTGATGTTTCACAGTCAAAAACGTTTTTTTTGTATTTTTTTATTTACACTACTGTTACAACAGATATGAGTGGTGACACTGGGCAAGTGGGCCTGGCACACACGCTGGCAGGCAGGCAGGCAACTGCAATTAGATTACACTAGCAGACTGATGTTTCACAGTCAAAAAAGTTTTGTTTTTTTAAATTTACACTACTGTTACACCAGATATGAGTGGTAGCACTGGGCAAGTGGCTTGGCAGGCAAGCAACTGCAATTAGATTATACAGGAGAAAAAAAAATAAAAAATGATGTTCTAGCCCTAAAAAGGGCTTTTTGGGGTGCTGTCCTTACAGCAGAGATCAGATGAGTCCTTCAGGACTGTAGTGGACACTGAATACACTAGCCTAGCTATCAATTTCCCTATAAAATCACCAGCAGCTACACTGTCCCTCCTCTCACTAACAATGCAGCTTCTGAATGAATCTAAAAGGGCTGCTGTCTAGGAACTGGGAGGGTCTGGGAGGGAGGGTCTGCTGCTGATTGGCTGGAATGTGTCTGCAGACTGTGAGATACAGTTTCAAAGTTTACTCAATGATGACGAATAGGGGGCGGATCGAACATCGCATACGTTCGCCCACCGCGGCGAACGCGAACATGCTATGTTCGCCGGGAACTATTCGCCAATGAACTATTCACTACATCACTATTGAGTAGTTCTCCTTGTATTTACCTGCTCTCAGCTGTACCTGTATCCTATGTTGCAACAAGATTGTATTTACCTTGTTCCTTGTACCACCTATCTGAATACTGCTGTACCAATTGCACTTATCTGGTATACTATACCAGTCTCACTACTTGTACCTGTTGGACTTTGCTTGTGCTTTACCCTTTGGCACCTCGTTGCTGGACTGACCTCACAGTACTCAACCTTTGGCCTATTCTTGTCATTTGGTCTTGTTTATCCCTTGGTACCTAGTTGCTGAACTGATTACTCTGTACCCAACATTTGGCCTGTACTTGGATGCTGCTCTTGTTTATCCCTTGGTATCTAGTTGCTGGACTGATTACTCTGTACCCAACCTTTGGCCTGTTCTTGGATGCTGCTCTTGTTTATTCCTTGGTACCTTGTTGCTAGTTTGATTTCCTGGTACCTGGTCTTTGGCCAATTCTGTTTTAATTCTCAGTCCTTTAATTGACTTTTTTCATGTTTATCTATTACTGCATTTGAGTTCCACTTGCCTAAACCCTCATAGTTTATTTAGTACATGTAAACATCTATGTTTTGTTAAGTTGTTTGTTAGTCTCCTTTTTGAATAGGTTTTTTTTCTTGGCATTCACATCAATGAGAACACAATGTTATTCTTGTGTGCTCCAATGCATTCTAGATACGTTTTTTTTTTTTTTTTTTAAATCATACTTATAATAATAAATTAATGAACATTTTTATGTGTTTCTTAAAGGGACATCAGAGTCAAAATTAAACTTTCATTATTCAGAGAGAGCATGTGGTTTTAAGGACTTTACAATTTACTTTCATTACCGAATTGTGCAGTATTTTTACATGCAGGCTTTCTACAAAGCATGTGCAAGAGTACACAGTGTATATATATATAGGGTTTTTTCATTGGCTGATGGCTGTCATGTGATGCATGGACTGACAAATGAAAAAATAAAATTGAAAATCAATAGAAACAAATCTATTTCTCCATTACAATTCATTGTAGATGCTATTCCATTGACTTTTTATTAGACACTTGTTGATTATGCATTTATATTGTATTTCATGATTCTTTAAGCCTTTAACTGCTGAGCCATTTCAACCCCTGAGTTGGACTGTTTTTAAGTTTTTAGATGTTGCACATATTTAGCCCACACTGTAGGCTATATTCAGTGACCCAGCAGCGTTGTTTTCAGCAGACCCAGCAGATTTATACTATTTTATTATGATATCTACAGTATATATCATGACAAGTGAGAACTATTACAACTTTAATAAATACAATTGTAAACAATTGTGTGTTTTTTTCTGAACTCTTGAATAAATAAGATGGGGTTAACCTCTAATAAATGGGGGACTTGGGTATAGTTATATAACTTTGATTTGCATGTAGGGTCCCTCATGAGCCTGTACTCAAATGAATGTACATTTGTCCATGCCAAGTGATCTTTAATACTGTAGTGATTACCTGTTTTTTAAAACCTATAGAGCAGATTTATTTTAAAGAGGAGCTTTTAGTCTGTAAAATAAGGGGTCTTGGGGGGTCTCTAGGCCTTTTTGATGGGCTGGTATGTGTATGTATACAACCCATTATTAAAAAAAAATCTGTGTGTTTTATATTTATTTTAAAAAAATGTGCATTATATACTCCCAAATAACCCACTAGCCCACCCCCTTCATCTGCCTTTAGTGCTCAAGACCTGGCAGACTACTTTTTCAACAAAACAATTACCATCCAAAGTAATATCCCAACACAAAATTGCAACCTTCCATCTCCGCCCCCTGCAACCCCCTCCACCACTCTCAGCACCTTCCACCCTACCACTGAGAATGAAGTGAGTTCCCTATTATCTTCCTCACACCTCACTACCTGCCCACTTGACCCTATCCCTTCACATCTAATACCTTCTCTGTCTTCTACCCTCACTCCAGCTCTTACTCACATATTCAACCTATCCCTTACTACCGGTTCATTCCCATCTTCCTTCAAACATGCAAAGGTCACCCCCATCCTCAAAAAACCCTCCCTCTACCCCAATTCTCCTGCAAACTACAGCCCCATATCACTGCTTCCGCTAGCTTCAAAAGTCCTGGAAAAAACTATTCTTCGATCGCTTAACCCACTTCTTGTCCTCCAACTCACTGCTCGACCCCTTGTAATCTGGCTTCCGTTCCCAACACTCAACTGAGACTGTCCTCACCAAGGTTACCAATGATCTTCTTTCTGCTAGAAAAAACGGCCACTACTCAATACTTATCTTACTTGATCTGTCTGCTGCCTTTGACACCGTTGACATCCCCTTCTCCTATGGACTCTCAGCTCCCTTGGGCTCTCTGACACTGCACTTTCCTGGATCCACTCTTATCTCTCTAATAGGTCCTTTTCTGTCTCCTTTTCTGGTGACTCCTCCTCTCCAATGCCTCTGTCTGTTGGAGTACCTCAAGGCTCTGTTCTGGGTCCTCTACTCTTCTCTATTTATACTTCTTCACTGGGTAAACTTATCAGTAGCTATGGCTTAAACTACCACCTCTATGCTGATGATACTCAGATCTACCTATCCATCCCTTCACTCTCTCCTTCTGTCCTTTCTCAAATCAGTGTCTGCTTATCTGGCATTTCTTCTTGGATGGCCTCTCACCACCTTAAAATCAATATGTCCAAGACTGAACTCCTTCTAATCCCCCCCCCCCCTTTATGGGCAATTTTTAAATATAAATGTATAATTAAAGCAGAGGCAGTTATTTTCCTCAGCTCTCGGAAATAAAACAGGAGAGCAGCAACATGTAATAGTAGAAGCTGGCCAATCACACCTCAGGTCAGCTCACACAATTAAGTCACTTCCTCAGACCTTCACATTTTTATTCTTTTAATAATCTGTCATAAAGTGTGGAATATGCTTTGAAAAAAAAACACATCTAAACCCTGGGGCCCATTTTTAATAGCGGGCAGACAAGGTTTGCTCCTGTGAACCTGCCCTCCTGAACTGAGCATACACTGCCCACATTTAACATGTGCAGTGCCTCCTTCTGCTTGTGCATGGCTAATTGTGTGCGAGCAGGGGCTGTCAATCATCCTGATAAGATTTCACTCTCTGTTTAGTTCTTAAGAGCCTGAAATGCTGGGGCACTAAAACTGCTTTTGCTGCTCAAAAAATGGGGCCCATTAAGTTTAATATGTATAAATGTTATGCTAAATGTTATGTAAGGAAACACAACTATTTTGAAGTTTAAAGAATAATATGGAAATAAGTAAAGTGTATTACATTTAAAATCACAATCTCTCAAATGTTTGTAAAATAATTAATGAAGGAAACCAATTACACAGAAAATTGTTTTCATTGTAATAAGAATTTAAACTTTCACTTTAATTAATAAATGTACAAGATATTTTCTTGTTTAGAAAATAAACTTTATTTGATGGCACTGTGTGCTTTTTTTTAACTAATTGTAACTGTATTGTTCTCTTTATGTTTATTAATCTTTTTCCTATTATTTTCTCAGCTGTAGGCCTTACGTCTTGTCCAGAGCCATTAGTTCCAAACAATGGGGTAAAAGTTGGCGATCGATATATGGTTAATGACGTAGTGTCTTTTCAGTGTGAACCAGGATACACATTACAGGTACAATTGCATTTACCATAAGATATATCATCCATCATCTATCTATCTATCTATCTATCTATCTATCATCTATCTATCTATCTATCTATCTATCTATCTATCTATCTATCTATCTAAATAAATACATGCTATCTCACTTTAAATCTTTGTTAGTTTTATGAAATAAATGTATATATTTGAGGAAACTTGATAATGATAATATAATGTATACTTGTTATGTTTGTATCTTATTGAGATGTTGTGATTTTATAGAGAAAATAACATGTTCACATGAAATTAATTCCTGCTGAGTAAGGCTATCTAAAAGTATGTGTATGACTAAACTTTATTGCAAAATCCTTGTTCACATAAAGTACAGCTTATGTTTTGTAATCACATATGTTGTTGAATGGCTAGAGTTGTGATTCATTAACAGTTTAGGCTGTGTACTTATTGACTATTAATAAATGTAAAGGGAAATGAAAAACACATTTTTCTTTCAGGATTCATAGAGAGCATGTCATTTTAAACAACTTTCTTATTTACTCCTATGTTGTTTTGTTCTCTTGGCATCCTTTGTTAAAAAGCATACCTAGATAGGCTCAGGAGCTGCTGATTGATGGCTGTAGATATAATATGCTCACCCATGTGCATTGCTGTTTCTGCAATGAAGGCTGCCAAGAGAATAACGCTAATTAGATAATATAATTAAATGGGAAAGTTGTTTAAAATAGTATTCTATATCTGAATCATGAAAGGAAAATTTGTGATTTAATGTTCCTTAAAGTTTTCAATTTAATGTGCAAATGCAAGGACATTGCTAAGTTTATATCTCATTTATTATAATTCTAACCTCTGCACCCCCCACAACAAAATGCTGTTTGCAAGCACAGCTATAACAAAAACTTTACCACTGCACTAGTCTTTATTAGACACCAGAAGATTTGTTACATTAAAAAAATCTAGATAAGAGGCAGCTGAAACTAGGACTTTTCCTTGGCTGTAACATTTGATTGAGTGCAATATTTCCACAGCCCTCCAGTGGCTCAAGAGCAGAGCAACAGGCTGTGAACCAGAAGTCCTAGGTTCACTCCGAGTACGGATATGACAGAGTGCTGTAGCTGTAATGATCTTATCGGTATCTAACCATTTTTCTTCTTTGATTTGTTTGAGTCTAATTGACAAGGTAAGCTACAATGTACAAGTAGCTACTACAATGTCATTCATAGGATTAAATGTTTTTTCCTTACAACTATTCTGTAAGGGACAGAAGTTTTCTGTTTTCTGTATTGGTATATATTCACTTTCTGCCTTCCTTTCTTGGGATATTGTGTCCACATAAACTCAGTTATCTGGACAGGGGCACTATCTGGGGGTCTCAAAGTTTGCAAAGAGTTGGTCACCTTGGGAGGCGAGGTTACCTATGAACTTATGGAACTCTGAATGATTCTTCTAGTTCTTCAGTCCTGGCCAATTCTCAAGAAGAATAAATACTTCTGCAGTCCTCTGGCAATGTAGGAATTGTTTCAGATTCTGTCCAGGGCAGATAGAATCACTGCACCCTTTCCAGGTTTGTAGATATGGGAAGCAGATTAGCTCAGCCTTTAGTCTGTACAGGAAATGAGTCTCTCCTCTAGAAGATCTTCACTCAACTGTTTGTGAAATGGGGTCCCCCAGATGTAGATCTGATGGCTTATCTTTAAACTAAATCTTGCAGTTTCTTGAGTGAGATCCAGGGATACAGGATCTAAGGGCATGTATGTGCAGATTATGCATAGTCAACATTTAGTTCGGATTATGTTCATAAGCGTAATCTGTGTATTATGTATGCTTAAATGAACATATTACAGTCACTGTGTATAGAGTTTAGGGATTTTGACATATCCTACAGTGCACACACTTTCTTCCCCTGATAAATCTGTATAGATGTTGATATTATCTTGTCAATATCTGGCTATTTTTATGTGTATTATTGCACTAATTGTATCTTTATGGTACAAATGTATGTGTAACCCCAGGGAGCTTTTTTTCTGCTGTGTATTGTCTTCTACATGAGACTCTCAGCATATCTTTATGCAGATAATGTGTAATTAAACATAGCCACTCTAAGGTTCAGCTCTGCATAAAGTGTAGCTGTATTTACACACACATAGTCATCTTATATAATATGTCAAGTTTCTGTTCAGGAGCTTTCTAATTTGATTTTTCATCCAGTCATGGTTGGTCCTAGCTTTATTACATCCAACTTGACAGGTAAGCTCCACTGAACAGGCACAGCTCTGTCTTCATGGGGTTCCGAATCGTATAAGCTTAATAACTGTACATACAGCAAATGTAATTGCCTATAGGGATTCTGCATAAATTCAGATAAGGTCCCATAGTTTTCTCTATTGGATTTCAAGGCTAATTTGTGGCTCAGTGGTAGAACTGCATTACAAGCCAACAGTTCTGGGTTCAATAACCAAGTAGGTTGTGTCAGTTTATATAGCTTTAGTCTGTCCTTATTTTTCTAAGGACTTTCCTTTTCTCCCTTTTTGTCATGCTTGCATAACTGCACAGTGTCTGTGTGTCTCTCTTTAAATTAGAGTATTGTGTAACACTAAGGCTGGCCACCAGTCGGCTCCAATAAAGCTCTTGCTGTATTGTTTTCTTAACAGCTACAGATGTTAACTAAACTGCGCCAGGTGCTTATACAGTCTGTAAATCAAATGAAAAAAAAACAAGAAAAAAAGCATAATTCACTATAAACAGTAAAGACTGACAAAATATTACAATGGCTTAATATATAAGGCAATATTTATTCACTAATGATTAAAAATCAGAGATACAACATCTTTATCCTGACAAAATTAAGAAACATTAATTAAAAGATAAAAAAACAAACCTGGGAGAAGGATTTGGGAACCCGAATCCCAGAGAAGATCTGGTCACGTACGTTTCTGCTTACTAAAAAACACTCCACTGTGCCAATTCACTAGAACTCTATATGAAAATTTGTTTAAGATGGCACTACATTCCCACGAGGTTGGCACGGATTGCCCCGGCCCACACGTCCTTATGCTGGAGACAATGTGGCCAGGCGGGCACAGACCTCCATATGTGGTGGTCTTGCCCAGTACTGGAAAGACTATGGAAAGAGGTTTATGGGTTGTGCAGGTCAGTTGGAGTGTCAATGATGGTCGATCCAGGAATAGCTCTCTTAAATATTTTCCTGAGACATTTACCCAGGCCTTATCGCCAATTAGCCATTTTCATTTTTGCGGCCTGATTCACTTACCCTATCAGAGGTTAAAAAGACCCTAGAATCATTTGCCCTAATGGAAAGAGGATTTTACCAACACCTAAACAAAATGGAGTCTTACTGGAAAATCTGGGATCCTTGGATCCATAGACAATCCCCTGGAGATCGCTAGACTTTACCTGGACTCTTATGCCTCGCATTTAGACGTAAGGGCCACTGGGGGACCCTTCCAAGACAGGGAAGAACCCCTTTTCCCACCATTTTCTATTTTCTACTTTCTCTCTTCTTACCCCCCTGACCTGAACTCCTCCTTCCTACTGTCCTCCCCATGCCCCATAGGTGTCACTTGGAGGCTTATGGGCCGTCTATTTTGCTTCCTCTCTTAACCTGTTTACTTCCCCTCCCCCTTCCTTTCTTTTTCAATGTTTCTAGCTCCGCCTGCCTGTATGCCTGAATATTGAGTAGATGGGGCGATTGGCGATCCCGAGCGGGTCTTTGACCTGCCCGGGTGATATGTTACTCCCATATAGATTGTGTTTACTTACTTGAGCATATTTGGGAGGGCGACTGCCTCTGGTGAGGTCCATAGGCCCAGATAGCAATAGATGGAAGTTTACATTCCTACCCAATGCCCAATTAGCTAACGCCCCCCCTTTCAAATGAAGACCCATCTTCCCTCCCATCCCCACAGGAGCCGATGCAGCTCGATAAATTCTCATTATGGACTTAGGATTAGTTACGACGAGGGTTAGCACTCAAGACTTATAAATGGTCTCTTCCATCTAGTGCAATGACTGATCCCCCCTAATTTGCCCTATTTACGCGATTTGATGGCAATCCCCCAAATAGCTACAATGCAATACAATATAAATTTTGTTTTTGTTTGTGCTTTTAATCCTATATGTTGAATCCATCATTTAATACAAGTGTGTGAATGTTATATTGTGTTATGTTTTAATCTTATATTAAATGTATCTTTTCTTTTATTTGAAAAATATTTTTATTTGAAAATTCACCACAAAACATACACAATATATGAACCAGTGCAATAGAACAGTAGTACAATAGAGCGGTGAGGAATAGGTCGGTTCCTGCTTACATCTCTTGATTAACAGGAGACCAGTCCATGTCCTCAGAAACATTGCATCAGAACACAAAGGGTTAACTGCACCTTATGGGACCGTTCCTTAGTCACAAGTGACCAATCTCAATTTCAGTCATTTTCTGTTAAAACTCTATACCTTAGAGAGCTCTCGATGAGAAATAAGGCATCACTGTTACAAACAAGAAACTATACAATTATGATATAACCTAGACCACTAATATAAACCTATATAGTTGATATCAAGAAAAATAAATAAACAGTATCAACTTAAAATAAAGGGAGTATCTCACTTATCAAGTTATGGCTCATTGTAGCTATTTGGGGGATTGCTATAAAATCGCGTAAATAGGGCAAATTAGGGGGGATCAGTCATTGCACTAAATGGAAGAGACCATTTATAAGTCTCGAGTGCTAACCCTCGTCGTAACTAATCCTAAGTCCATAATGAGAATTTATCGAGCTGCATCGGCTCCTATGGGGATGGGAGGGAAGATGGGTCTTCATTTGAAAGGGGGGGCGTTAGCTAATTGGGCATTGGGTAGGAATGTAAACTTCTATCTATTGCTATCTGGGCCTATGGACCTCACTAGAGGCAGTCGCTCTCCCAAATATGCTCAGGTAAGTAAACACAATCTATATGGGAGTAACATATCCCCCGGGCAGGTCAAAGACCCGCTCGGGATCGCCAATCTCCTTGTTATGGAAATTAAAAATGCCTATAGAACGTTTCATTGAAAGTCTGTATATTGCAAACAGATAGCTATCTATGTCTTATTTATTTTCCTGTTTCATGTTAGAATACCTTCCTGATATATCTTGTTTACAATACTATGCATTTCCCTCCTTAGTTGTGCTGTTTATCAGTCATTTGAGGTCCAAGAGTTGCCTTATTACTATAAGGAAGATATCCAGGAATTAAAGTGTAGATAACATGAGGTACATAATAGTATACAAAATGCATAGCTGTATTAAGCCATTTTTGCAAGTAGATAAGGTACTCTCTATGAATTTGTGATGTTCCTCTCTTGAGTTTTTGTATATATTCTTTTTTCAACATTTTGTTTTCCTATATGCATTCTATGGATGGTGTATTGACTATTTTTGACCTAAATAAAACAATTAATTAATAAAAAAATAGAATTATGTTTACGCAAAGAGATTCATTTTACTTTAGCCTCAATTCCATACAAATAAGCTTGAACTGGGGGAGTGATGTAATGAGGTATTTTTTTCGTGAGTCACTTAAGATATTGTTTTTATTTTAACACATTTGCGAAGATTGTGATTGGCTATATTCAAGGATCAATAGTCTATCAGTTTTGTGAATGACATAGAAAACTAACAACAATGTATAGGGAGAATATTAAATATCTAATGAGTTATATAAAATGTAAATTTATTTCAACACTACATGCACATTCTTTATATCAGACTTGGACATAAGTAGGGGGCACCTATATGTATTAGATATGGAAGATTAGAGAACAACATTTTTTGTAAGGCTAATGCAACTTTAAATGAAAATGAAGACAAGTAACAAGCTGTTAACAAATTTTACTAATAACTGCAGTAATATGATGTATATAGAATAAATGAAATAAAATGCATAAATATTAAAGAATTGTGGTATTTTCTTCATAGACATTTTATATTCTTAGAAACAAACAAATAAAAAAATTGTATCTAACATAGGGCTAGATAACAAGTGGCACACTAAGCGCAGCACAAGTCAAGTCATCATATAAATAAAGCACTAACTTTAGCCCAGTATTAGAAGATGAAATTAAACATGACTGCTCGAGCTAAATTTGCGCTTGACAGATTAGTGCGACTGAAGACCTTGTTTAAAGAGTAAGGGGCTAACAAAAAATGTGCAATAACACAACTTATATATAATTAAAAATACAGTTAAACTCATAAAAACACTATAAAAAAACATTCATATAAATTTATTTTAAAAAGTTATAAGTGTTAAAAGGTATACGGTATGTGACAAGGTGTTTGACTGGATTGGGCTGTAAAATATATATATATATATATATATATATATATGATATACTGTATATATATATATATATAGTATATATACTGTATATATATATATATATATATATATATATATATATACACACACATATAAACACATATATACACATTCTTATAGAAAAAGGCAGGAAGAGAACGGCACTACTCAATGGTGACCCTATAGGTATAGTGAAATTCTATAATGCTATAGCACAAGGGTAGGGTGCTGTACACAAGGGGAATATGCAGGAAAATAGTGGTGTTGCCAACAAAAACATTATGTACATAATAGCACTCCTCACCATTATTTGCCACTACACAACTGAATCTGACTGTTTCTGGTCCAGAAACAGAAAATATCCATGTTTGACAAAATGCAGTCCCTTTTGAATGAGAATACTTTAAATGAAAAAACAAAACTGTATTAGTTATATTTAATGTGTATTGATGTTGAAGGGGACAATATAGGTAACACACCAGTGCATATATAGTGTAATCACTTTATTGATGATGTTATGCATGAGGATGTGACCCAAAAGTAAAGATAAAAATGGATTAACTGATGTATTTTAAAATGCAGAGATATCTCCCAGGTAACAACCTCCCTCAAAGTATAAAATAACCTGAGGTGTAATTGGGGAGCAAAAGTGATTTGAAATTCCCCAATTGTGGGTGATTACATTTTAAAATAGACACCTATACCTATAACTAGCCACAGAGTGGTTATTTAAATAGCTTCATATACATGCACACGATTCTTACATCAAAGTAGCTGAGTAATGATTGCTACTATTAGATTGGCACATATGACTAGCTTGGTTAATTAAGTATCTAATCAATATTAGAGGAATCTGTGATATAATTGAAAGCTCAAATTTATGTTTGCAGATTCAGTGACTGCAACATTAATATCAGAAAATTAATAGGGAGGAGATTAAAATTTCAACAACTCAAATGTCCTTCATATATAGCCTGTCACTGAGTTAGTAAATAAATAGCTTCATATATGAGCACACGGTTCTTACATCCAAGTAGCTGTGCAATAATTGCTATCAAATCGATACAATAAATGACTTGGTCAATTGGATATCTAGTCGATACTAAAAGAATCAGTGAAATAGTTATATAAACTTGAATATATTGGAAGTTCAGTGACCGATGTGAATATTAGGAAATGAGTAGGGAGGAGATTAAGGTTTAAATATCTCTAATGCTCTTGCAGTTAAATAAGTATTTTCATTTCAAACTGCTATTAGTCCCAAAGGTGTATATTGGGCGTATATCTGTGAATATTTAGTCTGTAATAGACTCTCTATAGAGAATGCCAAGGGTAGCAGACAAACAGTATTTTGTAAATTCGATCAGCCGGTTTGATATTCTCCTACTCTGTAGTGTTTAATATATGCAGCTGAATTGTAAAGCCGATATATTACTAGGCACTCCGGTGGCTCAATTTGGTTTTGTTATAGTATCAGGAACAGATCGACTGTCCACTGCATTATTACCATACGTATAGCCCCCAACAGAGTATGCTATAAATGTTATCTAAATTGTTTCCACATATTTAAAAAAGAGGATCCCAAGCTCCTCTGTCTAGCTCCCTGACATGTTTTGCAACTTAATGCTTTTTCAAAGGCAGAGCCGCTGCCTAGCATCCCCATATTTATTTGTGCTATAGCATTATAGAATTTTACTCTACCTATAGGGTCACCAATGAGTAGTGCCATTCTCTTCCTCCTTTTTCATTCAGAAATTGTACTTCTGTTGCAAGACAGTTTCTTTGAGAATAGAGAACCCAGAGCCATACCTATTACTATTCTGAAAATCATGGCTAACACTTTTGAGCAGGATATAACATCCAGAGAAGCCAAGAGAACAGCAGAATTAGATAACATGTTCAAATTATCTACTTCCAAAAGTGAGAATTTCACATCAAGTGCCCACTCAATGGAATCCTTATTAAAATAAATACTTAAAAAACATGTATAAACAAGATAAGGAATGGTGGGATGAAAAATTATTCAATAAATACATAGAACATAAACTGATACCCAGAGGCCTTTGGTTATAGTTATTCCCAGCATTTGAGATTGAAAATCCAATATTAACTGCGGAATGGGAAACTGCCCTGTAAGAATGCTCGGTCAAACTTATGAACATACTGTTTAAACATGACAGAGAGAAATATGATAAATTGGAGAAAATCATAGAAGTTCACTATAACCAGCTAAACGATTTTGAAACTAATAATAATTGTATAAAAGTATAAAAATTAAACGAATTGGACAAACTTACAAAAGAAAGTACACAAATAAAACAAGGAAAACTCCAAAGAGACTTCCAAGATTTTACAGATAAAAAAGTTTATAAATGGAGGAGATATTTTTTATCATAATACCTCCAAACCTTCCCAAGTTACCCTGGTACAAGTGATGTCTCAGACACAGATAGAGAAGAAATAGAAGGGGATATTTCCAACGCAAATATATCCCCCTCCCCCTTGTACCTCAATATATTATCTACCCCCAAGAGGAAAAAGGAAGAATTTTTTTAGAGGACAGTTCACTAGAAGGGGCAGAACCACCAGAATGGGAAGGGGCAAAAATAAAAACAAACAAAAGACCAACTCATACCAGAGGTCACCAATCCAATTACAAAACAGGCAAACCACAAAAAAGAACTCTGAGCCTATTCTCTCAAATCAGGATAAATCACTAAGAGTTATCAATTTATCAACACATAACAACACATAACAAAGGGTCTCTCATGTTGCCCTACTAACAAAATTGATAAATATGAAATAATTAAGGATATATAATTGTTTATCCGCAAAATCTCCTTAAAAAAAATCTTTAAAAATAAAGAAATATTGTGTGATTGGTCCAAAGAGGATCTAGACACTTTACAAGATCTATAAAGTCTTTTCCCAGATACAGAACAAAATCAGACCTCCAACTGGAGAAAGAAGATTAAAAACAAATCCAAATTCATACTGAAGAGTACCAACTGTCCCCAATTGGAGGTTTTTAATCAATTAGTGTGTCATGAAATAACAAGTATCCTACATTTTAAAAACAATCTTACATCTCAAGAATGACAAGCCCTAAATTATATAAAAAAAATGGGATGATGTGGTCATCAGAGTGGCAGACAAGGGCAGCAATATTGTTATATGGCCCACTGCCATGTATCTTAAAGAAGTTGAGAAACAATTAAAAGATAGAACATGCTATCACAAACTATCCAATAATCCAAATGATTCCTACCAAAAAATCTACAATATAATTATTACAGAAATATATCATCAGGGAATCATTAAGGAAGAACATAAATTCCTAACAGTAAAAGACCCCAAAACAGCAACATTCTATCTTATACCAAAGATACATAAGAACAAAAACATACCACCTGAAAGACCCATTATATCTGGGAATAACTGCCTCTCCAAAAAAGCCAGTCAGTATATAGACCAAAGATTAAGAGGCTTTGTAGAAATACTACCATCGTATGTGAGACACCATGGAAGTACTGCAAAGACTGGATAATTTAAACACACATACCAATACTTGCCTAGTAAATGCGGATGCCAAATCCCTCTATACATCAATAGAGCACAATATGTTATTGAAAGCAGTGAAATTCTTCCTAACATATGCCTCAGAGGAAAGCAAATCTCTTGACACATTTATATTACAACTTCTAGAGATCGTTCCGAGATATAACTTATTTACTTTCTCAAATCAATTCTATCTCCAAGTCAAAGGAACTTTGATGGGCACTGCATGTGTGTGACCCCACCTACACAAATTAATTCTTGGGATGGTGGAAAAGACAGGTTTTTTTTGAAGACTCTAACACTGTGTACACAGACATGATTCCCCTGTGGATTAGGTATGTAGATGATATACTATTCCTTTGGGAGGGCAACAAACAAGACCTGGAAACATTTAAAACTAAATTGATTGACAACAACCTCAATATTCATTTAAATCACTCAATGGACCAATCATCAATAGAATTCTTATATCTAACTAGTCACAAAAAATGAAGATAGGAAAATTTCAACAGATCTATACCATAAATCTACAGTTACAGTGTATTTAATCATAACAGTGTGCATGCTGCCGGTACGATTAAATCCCTATGAGTGGGGAGAATTTTTGCAGATCAGAAGAAACTGTAGTGAGGATGACAATTTCCAAATACAGGCCAAAGAACTGGAAAATAGACTCCTGGACAGGGGCTATAGCAAAATGAGTATCAAAAAGTCAAAAGCAAGAGCTTCAAGCACTAATAGAAACACTCTATTACAGAAAAAAACAAAAACAACCAGATAAACAATTAGACAATCAAACGAGAATAATACTGACCTATAATCCTCAAAACTATCAAGTATTGAATATCCTCAATAAACATTGGAAAGTATTACACTCAGACACATATCTGAATGCTATATTGGGGGACTCAATATCAGTAGGATATAGAAGATCCAGTAACCTGAAGAACATGCTAATGAGCAGTCACTATTCATTGAAGAAAACTACCACAGACTATAACCAAGACTCCCACCCATGTGGAACATGTTCAACCTGCTCCCATATGGACAAAATAAAGAAAATCAAAGACAGGTTTAGGCACTGGCACAAAATCAACAAATACAGCAGTTGTACCACTACAATTGTAATAAGATCTATGTCGGAATGACTAGTAGAAAACATTTGCAAGAACACATAAGAAATATTTAAAACTCCAAAAAAGACAAGGAAGATGATAAAACACTAACCACAGTGGCATCACACTTCATATACTTCTATCAATCTAATACTAAACATTTTTTTTTTTTTTTTTTTAAATAATTTTTTATTGAGGTTAGCTTCACATTACAGTACAACTGTGATACATCGAGATATGCATGAATACAACACATTATGCACATAAAAAAAACACATAAGGTCTATTCTGTTTCATCACAGGATAATCCAATCAAATAAGAAATAAACATAACCTCTTTTTTTTTTATAATTTTAGAACAGAATAAAGTGTAAAAATACTGACATATGAAAATGGACAAAAGAACAGTCTAAATTTTTGAAAATAATGCAAATGTTAATATCCATCGTAAAACTGAACAATCTATCAAGTAAGACCAACCAGAAAGTAGTTAGAGAATGGTTGTTCTTAAACTTCTAGTAGAGTGCAGAAAAATATTACATTCAGTCAAATATATGTTGGTACAGATAAATTGGCAAGTAGAAATTGCGGTATGTTCGAGAGAAACCGCGTTAATCGTCTTCCCAATAGGGGAAGCACATTTAGGTGAAGGGAAAAAAAAAGGGGGGCTTGGGTTTGTTGTGGGGGGGGGGGGAGGAGGTTGTTGGAAACTATAGAGTAATGAACTGTTAATAGCTAATCAGGCAATGGGGGTTGCCAATCGTGCCACTGTTTATCAGCGGAGTGTTAGAAGTGGCGGGAGGGAAGTGGGTAGAATAACGGCCTAGTAGCCTGTCTAATGAAAAGGTGGTGTATCTGTTGGAGTTATATGACAGTGACAGTAGAGAACTTTCAATTTACTTATAAGAGAACAACAGTGCAATACATAAAACAGGAACCAGAACAACAAACAATTTAAAACAACAATACTGTAACAGATAATCAGGTATATTTCTCGGTGTAGACCTTACAGAGTAAGTTGAGGAGTCAAGATTGTGGTGTCTTAATGTAGGCAGTGAGTTCAGTTGATGAACTATTCTAGGTGTGTGTGCCTCTGGACTTGCTACTGTGAGTATGTAATGGGCAGCTGAGATTGTAGAACTATGGTAGAGTACTCAGATGTACGGGGTAAGGTGTTCTGTTAACAATTAAGTGATCAGAGTGGTCTATTCTAGGCGTGTGATCCGCTAGACTTGCTGCTGTAAGTTTGTAATGGGCAGCTGAGGTTGTATTGCTGTGGTGTAGCGCTCTGATGCATGGGGTGAAGAGTTCTATTGACACCTAAATGACCAAAACACTATGTGAGCAGGTGTGCTGTAGGGGTACTTCGAGTGTTATATACTTAGGGGTTACTTTTCTAGCGTGTCTGTCTAAGTCCCTGGAAGATTGTGTGCAGGGAGTGTGCTACAGCCGGGCCCTCGCTGAGCACATGGTGCCTGTAAATCAGAGTAACCTTGTTTGGAGGCAGTAAGAGTTGTGTGTGGGGTCTATGGATGTTTGACAACTAATTGTGGTAGGAATGAGACTTTAATGTTCCAGAGAAAAAGCAATGATAACAATTGGTAAGCGATAAAACCTCTGTTAAAAAATGTAAACAATGTTCACCATGGTATGAGTACTGTATATTGTAAAGGAGCAAAACAAGTTAAAGATACTTATCGTCTAAAGGTCATCAAAATCAGCATGCCAGCTACTAGAGTCCAAATGTTGTGTGACCACCTGTTATCCGAATGAGCTAAGAGAAGAAAAAAGAAAGTAACTTCACATAGCAAATGTCCAGGAAGAGTAAGCTACATCTTAGGGTTTGTGATGCACTTCCTAGGGAACTGGTGATCCAGATCTATGTCTCTGCGTAAAGGTCGGCCATTTCTGGCTCTCATGTTGCTTCTGAAGGCCAAACCTTCGTGTTGTAGGGGTAGTCCAGTCTCCCTCCTCGGAGGCAACTAAGTTGTTCCGTCGGTCTTCAGGGGCGGGGGGGCCCCCCCATTCTGCTGCTGTGCCTCTCAGTTGGGTTTGGCTGGTGTGTGGTTTGTCCTTTTGTGAGGGGTATAGATTCCAGAGCTTGAGTAGTTCATACCCTCTGTTAGGGGTCTGTATGGTAAACATCTGATTGTTCCGGAAGATGAGTAGCTTTATGGGGTAGCCCCACCTGTACCTGATCTCGTTTTTCCGTAAAATGGATGTGACTTCTGTAAAAGTTTTTCTCTTCTGTAAAGTTCTTGCGGAGAGGTCAGGAAAAATTTGTAGTTTTTTAAATTTTTCTGGAAGGGAGGGTTTCTGAAAATGGGCTCTTTGAATTCTCTCTTTGTAAGTGAAGTAGTGTAGCCGGACAATTGTGTCTCTAGGTTGGTCATCTGGGAGTCCTTTGGGCTTAAGAGACCGGTGTGCCCGGTCCATCATGGCTTCAGTCTCCGTGGCGGGGGGAGCTAGTACATGAAACAGTTCTTTTAGGTACGGCTGTAAATCGCCAGCAGAGACGGACTCAGGGATACCCCGGATCCTGAGGTTGTTCCTCCGAGATCTATCTTCCAAGTCCGCTATCTTGTCGTCGACAACATCCAGGTAGTCTGCAAGGCGTTGTGTGTAAGAAAGCAGGTTAGAATGTTCCACAGCGGCATCCTCCTGCTTTCTTTCCAAAGTATCAATTCTTTCATTTGTTGAGGAGATCTCTTTCTTGAGCTCAGCTGTTGAGGCCGCCATTTGGGCAGTGAATGAAGCGTGATGCTTGTCCAGTAGGGACTTAAGTGAGTCCATGATGAATGAGGGAGTAACTGCCTCAGATGAGGCTTGTTGAATGTTCTGAATAGCCGCCAGTGTTAGATCCGAAGTGTCAGACCCAGGGGAGTCTGGGGGTTCTACGTCACCTTGTGAGAGCCCTCCAGGGGGCCCAAAGTGATCCATCACAGTTTTTTTAGGTAGAAAAGGTTGTTTGCTTTTTTTCCCTCTGGCTGATTGTGACATGGTGAGGGGGAGAAAAGGCTGGGTCTTTTGCAGAAGGAGACTTTGAGAGGTTAGAGGTCAGGTATGGCAGGGCGGCCCTACTTCAGGACAACGAAGGGTCACTGTGTGGTAGACAGGCTTAAATGGCCTATGCGTGCCTATTCCATTTTAAACAAATGTGTACCTTAGAGAAAATGAGAAAGTCACTGGAGTGGAAAAATCTGGAAGTGTTCAGAGTAGGTTTGGGGCACTCTCCCTAGGGAAATTGCCACCTCTGGGCCAGGCCGGAAAAGGGGTGGTGGATATGACCTGCTGCATCAAAGTGCAGCAGGAAAGGGGACAGGAGAGTGTACTTCAGCTATAAATTAAAGGCAAGATATATTGCGGCTCCTAAGCTGCTGCAGTTGGTGTAACACAGTCCTACTTTATGTCAGAACCAGTGCTGTAATTGGTGGGTATGCAGATTGCTTTCATTTATAGCCTAGGGGTAATATTGTGGTGTAGGCCTGGGAGCCCCTGAGTTATTGTGGGTTAACTGCTTATCTCCTTGCGTAATCACTATCCTCGCAGGGGAGCTGTTGGTGATGGAAAAGCAAATAGTAGTTGCTGCACAGTAAATTTGGAGGCCCCTTTATAGAGTTCAGGTTAATAAGTGATTGGTAAGCTGGTTGCAGTTGTACCTGTGTTAGGAGAAAAGTACATATACTGGGAATAGTCCTTGTAAGTGCCTGTGTTGCGGTTTCTTCTGACACTCTGAGTGTGACTGTGAGGAAGGCCGCGCTGACAGGCTGCTGTGCTTATGTGGCTGAAGATTAAAGATGGCGTTTTCGCGCCACTATATGGGGAAGGAGTATCGGCATGAAGTGGCGCCCAGCTAGTGTGTTAGCTCAGATTAGGTAAGTCACTGTCAGTCTCCTGGTCCCCTTAGGCTTGAGTGTTTGTAGGTAGTTTAGTTTTAAATAAGCAGTGTAATCCCCTGCCGATCGGGCTGCGTGTACTTACAGGGAGGAGATCGATTGGGCGCCACGTGGAAGCTGTTCCTCTATGGGGTCGCAAGTTGTGCGGTATCCTTAGCGGCTTCCCAGAGTGTCAAGGGAGAGCAGGCTCCGGGGAGGGCAGTGGACCTCCTCGGTTCAGAGCTCCAGTCCGGCACCGCTTCTGTAGAGTGTAAGTAGATGCGGGGAGTTCCGCTGCGGCACAGCTCTTTCAAGGCCAAATATGGAGGGTCGTTCAAACTTCCAGTGTCGCTGGGTCTGGAGCCCCTGCAATCGCGGCTGAGCAGCACAGTAGGTTGCTGGTTGCTATGTTGTTAGGGTTACGGGCATAGAACACAGGAAAGGCGGCCCGGGACAGGTCAGGTCCTCCGGCAGCAGAGGTAGTGCCAGTAATTCAGTAACTTCCTCCGACGTCGTGCTGAGACTTCTAAAAGGTATTTCTGTGTCCCTACTAAGGATATGGGATCATAACTGGTGGGAAATAGCTTAATACTGAGGGAATTTATCTGGTATATTTTGCTTTTTGGCTAACTAGAACTCAGAGCTCTAGCTAGGTGCGACCGGCCAGTATGGTGGTTGGCTCCACCCCCCCTAATACTAAACATTTAAAATGTACAGGATTGGAGAAAATCTCTCTGGGGATCAGGGGGGCAATTTGGAACAAGCCCTATTGAAGGCAGAATGCCAATGGATCTAACTACTCAATACTGTTCATCCACATGGTATGAACGAACAGAATAATTACTACCATTTTCTAGATTAATCCCCCACAAAGATAATCAAACTATTAACAAATGGCTAGATTTAGAGTTTTTCGGTATGAGTAAAAAAGCAGTGTTAAGGCTCATAACGCTGCTTTTTCACTACCGCTGCTATTACGAGTCTTGTAAGTACAGCTGTCCCGCACACTTTTTTGGCCGTACTGCAAATTAACTTACGCAATTTTCATAAAGTTTTTTTTCAATGGGACTTCCATTGCGATGGTATTACAAGTTTTTTTTTAGGCCAAAAAGTGAGTGGTACAGCCCATCCCGCAAGATTTGTAACACATTCTAAAGTCAGTAGTTATGAGTTTTACACTACAAAGCTGTAGCATAAAACTCATAACTAAAGTGTTAAAAGTACACTAACACCCATAAATTACCTATTAACCCCTAAACCGAGGCCCTCCCGCTTTGCAAACACTAAAATAAAATATTAACCCCAAATCTGCCACTCCGGACATCGCCGCCACTATAATAAACATATTAACCCCTAAACCGCCGCACTCCTGCATCACAAACACTAGTTAAATATTATTAACCCCTAATCTGCTGTCCCTAACATCGCCACCACCTACCTACATTTATTAACCCCTAATCTGCCGCTCCAGACATCGCTGCCACTAGAATAAACATATTAACCCCTAAACCGCCGCATTCTTGCATCGCAAACACTAGTTAAATATTATTAACCCCTAATCTGCTGCCCCTAACATCACTGTCACCTACATTACATTTATTAACCCCTAATCTGACACCCCCAATGTCGCCACCACTATACTAAAGTTATTAACCCCTAAACCTAAGTCTAACCTTAACCCTAACACCCACTAACTTAAATATAATTAAAATAAATCTAAAGAAAACCTACTATTAATAACTAAATAATTCCTATTTAAAACTAAATTCCTGTAAAATAAACCCTAAACTAGCTACAATATAACTAATAGTTACATTGTATCTAGCTTAGGGTTTATTTTTATTTTACAGGCAAGTTTGTATTTATTTTAACTAGGTAGAATAGTTACTAAATAGTTATTAACTATTTACTAACTACCTAGCAAAAATAAATACAAATTTACCTGTAAATTTAAACCTAACCTGTCTTACACTAACACCTAACCTAACACTACAATTAAATCAATTACCTAAATGAAATACAGTTACCTAAATTAAAAACAAATACCCAAATTACAAAAACAAACAAACACTAAATTACACAAAATAAAAAACAAATTACAAGATATTTAAACTAATTACACCTAATCTAAAACCAAAATATAAAAAAAAATAACAAAATAAAAAAAAATCCTATCTTAAACTACCAATAGCCCTTAAAAGGTCCTTTTGCGGGGCATTGCCCCAAAGAAATCAGCTCTTTTACCTGTAAATAAAATACAAACAACCCCCCAGGGTTAATAAAAGTAGGTAGGTGGCGGCGATGTTAGGGGTGGCAGATTAGGGGTTAATAATATTTCACTAGTGTTTGCGAGGCGGGAGTACGGCGGTTTAGGGGTTAATATGTTTATTATAGTGGTGGCGATGTTGGGGACGGCAGATTAGGGGTTAATAAATGTAGGTAGGTTGTGGCGACATTGGGGGCAGGAGATTAGGGGTTAATAAATATAATGTAGGTGTTGGTGATGTTGGGGGCAGCAGATTAGGGGTTAAAAAGTATAATGTAGGTGTCGGCGGTGTCCTGAGCTGCAGATTAGGGGTTAATAAGTATAATGCAGGTGTGTCGGGGCGGCAGATTAGGGGTTAATAAGTGTAAGATTAGGGGTGTTTAGACTCTGGGTTTATGTTAGGGTGTTAGGTGTAAACATAAATTTAGTTTCCCCATAGGAATCAATGGGGCTGTGTTACGGAGCTTTACGCTGCTTTTTTGCAGGTGTTAGGCTTTTTTTCAGCCAGCTCTCCCCATTGATGTCTATGGGGAAATCATGCATGAGCACGTACAACCAGCTCACCGCTGACTTAAGCAGCGCTGATTTGGAGAGCGGTATGGAGCACAATTTTGCTCTACACTCACTTATTGCATGTTAACGCCGGGTTTATAAAAACCTGTAATACCAGCGCTGTAGGTAAGTGAGCGGTGACAATAACGTGCAAATTAGCACTGCACCCCTCATAATGCAAAACTCGTAATCTAGCTAAAAGACATTACATCTGAATAAAGTGCTACATTTCAAGACATTCAATTAACATTTGAGAATTGAATATCAATTAAAATAATATTATTTATTGATAAAGAATATATCTCTTTGCAGATATCAAAACATGATATCACTTGGGATTAGAATCTGGAAAAACCACAGATCTCAACATATATTGCTGATAAAATTTATGTCTTTATTATATTGAATTACTAGTATTTCACATACATCATAACTTTTGTATAGCACTTACACAATACGTTCACTCATACACTGTGTCATGATATCATATCACATCATACATAACATTTTGTTTTTAATTTTTATTTATATTTTTCATATATAGCTCTGAGCAGGCGGATAGACATCGCTGGAAATCAACCCGATCGAGTACGATCGGGTTGATTGACACCCCCCTGCTGGCGGACGATTGGCCGCAAGTCTGAGCTGCTGGTGCAATGCTGAATACGGCGAGCGTACTGCTCGCCGTATTCAGCGAGGACTGGCGGACCTGATCCGCACTGTCGGATCAAGTCCGCCAGACCTTGATAAATAGGGGCCAAAATCTGTTTTTTGGATATAACCATTTCAGGAAACGACATCACGGGTTGTATAGAAACTGATCTATACAGGAAACCTACCTCTGGAAACACTATACTAGAATTCAATTCAAATCATCTGAGACACACTATATATGATATCCCTAAAGGTCAATATATTAGGGCAAAAATAAACTGTACTAATATAGTTGACTACAAGAAACAAGCAGATATCATTACAGAGCATTTATTGGATCCTAAACAAAGCACATATAGAAGTAGACACATTAACCAGAGATGAACTATTAAATTATATTAAACTAAATACAGTAAAATACGTAACAGGGATAAAAAACAAAAGCATAATTTTATTACAGCATTTAGTTTAGAATACAGAAATATCTGCAACATTGTAAAACAGTGTATCCCTATATTACATACTGATCCAGGATTAAAAGAAATTGTGAAAGGAGGATGTGATTACATATCCAGGAAGGGCAAAACTATAGGGAAATATGTATCACCCTCAGATTGTTCAAAAAAATCAACTAACATTTGTTGGTTGAAACAAAGAAAAGGGTTTTTCAGGTGCAGGAAAAACATTTGCAAAACCTGTGATTATGTAACAGAAGGTGATACCTTTGTTTCAACTAATACAAATAAAACACACACAATTAATTTCTATATTAACTGTACTATGACACATGTAATTTACTTGTTAACCTAAGCAGTACATAGGAAAAACTAAACGACCCCTCAAGGATAGGTTTCTAGCTCATGTGAGATCATTTGAGGATCCCTACTCTGATACTCCTATAGTAAGACACTTTAGGGAACATCACAATTCCAATGTAAATTTACTAACTGTACAAGCAATAGACCATGTCCCGGCATGGAAAAGGGGAGGCGATAGGAAGGAAAAATTAGGTCTTAGAGAAGTTTTTTGGATATTTACCTTAAATACCTCCATACCCTTTGGCCTAAACTTCAGGAGGGACATTGATCTGTGTGTCTAACCTCTAGAAGTAGAATATTATACATGGAATAAATAAATAATTTATCTTGCTTTTTTGAACAATTTGTGCTACCTGCATGTATAAAGTTGTGTATAATAAGGACGCTTTATTTTGAACACATATGCCTTTAAGAAATGACTATTTAAGGACTGAAGGAGGCTGGGAATCCTATGAGCAGTGAACAAGTGCTGTTGGAGCACGAAACATGTCTGCTGCACAGTATCCCAGCATTCCTCATTTACTGTGTTTTATATGCTAGTGTCAACAAGTGGAGATTTGTCTGTTAAGCGGAGACTTTTTTGCTATTTGACATTTTTTTGTCTGCTTTTACCACAGAAGTATCTGGAATAAAATTTTAAATCTTTTTACCTAAAGGAGTGCCCAATTATCCTATGTTGTTATATATATATATATATATATATATATATATATATATATATATATATATATATATATATATATATATATATATATAAAAAATAAATAGAACATTTTCTTTTATGTGAATAACATTGGAATGTAAAAAATGCATAATTAATTTTGTGTACAGAACACTTAGATAAACACAGTAAGGTTCGCGTGCGAGCGAGAAGTGGTTTTTTTCCTTCAGCACGCCCCATTGAAGTGTATGGGGAGAGGAAGTTAACGTGGTCCAGCCGTTTGCATGCACCAGGTTTCATTTGCACACAAAAAATATTTTCAACCATGATACGAGCTCTATTGTGCATGTAAAAAGTTAGCGCTAGCACTAAATACTGCTTCACTTTAAATGTAGCCTATAGTGGGAATATATTTGAGAGAGTTTTAGACAAAAGCACTTTTCTCAATAAATACCCCAGGGAGTAATTTTGTGCAATAGTTATGGATCAAGTACAAGCAAAGAACCTGGTGTTTTTGTCTTTTACATCTCTGTAAAGCACACGTATAGTAAAATATTTCATTTACTATTATCCTTTCTCTATTCCAGTGCTGATTAGGGTTTTTAGTGACATTGACAATGCAAAATTACTATGCTCAGAAAAAAAAATATTGTTATTGTTTTACCAGGGTTCTAAAAGTAAAAATGTCCATAATTATATTTAATTATATTCTTTACATGTGCATCAATAATTAATCTTTGCATGTCAACATATTTACATACAGACGATTAATTTCGAAATTGCATAGGCCTAGATTCAGTAGGACTCATTTGTGAAGATAAAATCTTACATATAAACACATATACACTTATACATAAAAATATACAAATATCTTGTCATATACCATATCCCTTTAAAACTATTTTTTTTAAATGTATTTATTTATGAGACAACATTCCTATGTCCACTGTATATTAAAATGAATCAGGAGAGCACTTCAACCACTGTCCTGGAAACACCCTTTAAAACCATTAAAACAATGTTAGCACAATTTATTTTTAATAGAAATTGTTTAAATTGCATTGTTATTCACTGGGAAGAAAATATATATTTTATTTATTTAGAAAGATAGATAAATGGATTGATAGATTAAAAATTTATCTAAATTTAAAATATATTGCTATTTAAGCTATTTCTTAATGCACCTTCAACTTTAACGAAGTTTAGGCCAGATTACAAGTGGAGCGCTATTAGCACTTCATTTTGTAATACCAGTGCACAATAATGTTTGTTTTAAATATCTAAAATGATTATTGTTTGCTCATGAGACAAATTAATTGTTGTCATCTGAAAATAACAAAAATAATGGAATCAAAGGAAAGCTTGACTGGGCAAAATGGAACAATGGAGAAGATTATAAACTATTTTTCCTACAAAATCTGTCTGTCTGTTTATCTATTATTTTTTACTGATTTTTAGGTTATAAGCTTTACAAATTAAATAAAATCAGTTGATTTCATAATAGTTGGATATAACATACGTATCCGAAGCAATAGTAATACAGGGAATTAGATGGCACATAATGCTTTCCAAAGAAGAGTTATATCTCACATTAAATAAACACTATCACTGTGTGCTCAACCATTTTTAGGTAGAGTTGGTCGTTATGGACTATTCCCGTAGCAATATGACTCAGTTGAACTTCTTTTAAATGGTATAATTGACTGTTTTTATTCTTTAGTGGCCTAATAAATACATAGACACAAACAGAATACTCCTACCAAAATGAATTGCAATTTAACCCTTCTAGTAAGGTTTTTTTTATCTTCTGCAATTACTTTTCTTTATCTTTGTTTTCTTATGTCAGCTCATCAACTGAAATGTGTAACCCTGCACACTGAGTAGTGAAATTGATATTCCTATTTTTCCAAAGCAGTTTAAGCTCTTCAGAATTTATGTTTTAGATGTTCATTGATCCGGATACTTCAAGTTTATGACCCTATTTAGCAAATTCACAAAAATCATTACTTTGATAGTAGGACAGTTACAGCAGAATAGCATAGTAGTTGTTGAAAAAAAAATAGATTTTCAAATAAGTGGCAGTTACCTGTTCTTGCGGAAAAAAAAGTTTATTGCATAAAAGGATGCAAATTTGTACAGACCATTACCAATTTATATATGGAAATGAATAAAACTAATTGAATTCCAATAGTGCTTCTGTGATATTTTCCTTCTTCCACCCCTTAGCAATGGTTCTCTCTAGGAGAAATGGATGAAGCACTTGGAGCAGTGTGAGAGGAGCTCCTGACAATCAGCATGGTGGATTATTTGGGTCTCATTTAACAATGGCCAGATGAACAAGTCTTCCCAGCATAGTGGCCTGTGAGCAGCAAGTGCACTGCCCACATGTAGCATTGCTCAAGCAGCTGCTTGTGCAATGCTGTTCCCTTCTAATCCAAGGCCAATTTTGAGCAAGCAGAGGCCGTTAATTACCCCAGTTGCACTTGTCTGGGGTAATTTTAATCCATAGCTGGCATACAGTTTAGGAAGCACCAGTCTGATGACTGCTGGTTCTTAACGATTGTCTGCAGGCTCACTCATGCTCCAAAGCTGCATGCACAGCTTGATAAATAGAGCTGGGTCAGTTGTTTACTGTACATTTTTGGATTGAAGGAAACACAGTGAGTGAAGAGGAACGATTAAGGGTATACTTTTATTTAAATGTTTTATTCCCTGGATCATTTCTTTATTCATTAATTACTTTATTTATTGAATTACATTTCTCAAATTAACAAATGCTTTATAAAATCTGCAAATACTGCATTTTGAATTTTCTTTGCATTTTTTCTTTTATCCATGATAGATACATTGTGGGAAATAGTAAAATTCCATTGTTTAAAAATGCACATTTTTTTTTTTTACAAAGCTGAGTTTACTTAAAGATTTGTCTTTGGGAAATAAAAAAGAAGAAAGCAAGTTCTGAAGGGAATTAATTAACCAAGCCATGACAGTGTTCTCAAAATAGATGGGGAGACAGCGCAAAAGAGAGGGGAGAGAGAGCAAAAGAGGGGGGAGAGAGCAAAAGAGGGGGGGAGAGAGCAAAAGAGGGGGGGGGGGGGAGCAAAAGAGGGGGGGAGAGAGAGAGAGCAAAAGAGAGGGGGGAGAGAGCACAAAAGAGAGGGGGTAGAGAGAGAGAGCACAAAAGAGAGGGGGGCGAGAGAGAGAGAGCAAAAGAGGGGGAGAGAGAGCACAAAAGAGAGGGGAGAGGAGGGGAGAGAGAGAGGAGAGGGGGGAAGAGAGAGAGAGGAGGGGAGAGAGAGAGAGAGGAGGGGGGGAGAGAGAGAGAGGAGGGAGGGAGAGAGAGAGGAGGGAGGGAGAGAGAGGAGGGGCAGAGAGAGGAGGGAGAGAGGAGGGGAGAGAGAGAGCAAAAGAGGGGGAGAGAGAGGGGGGAGGGAGAGAGAGGAGGGGGAGAGAGAGCTCAAAAGAGAGGGGGAGAGAGAGCACAAAAGAGATGGGGGAGAGAGAGGGGGGAGAGCTCAAAAGATGGGGAGAGAGAGCGCATAAGAGAGGGGGAGAGAGCGCAAAAGAAAGGGGGGAGAGAGCGCGAAGAGGGGGGAGGGAGCATGAAGAGAGGGGGAGAGAGCGCAAAAGAGAGGGGGAGAGAGCAGAAAAGAGAGGGGGGATAGAGAGAGAGCAAAAAAGGGGGGAGAGAGAGAGCACAAAAGAAAGGGGGGGAGAGAGAGAGAGCAAAAGAGGGGGGAGAGAGCGCAAAAGAGATGGGGAGAGAGAGCACAAAAGAGAAGGGGAGAGGGAGAGAGAGAGAGCGCAAAAGAGAGGGGGGAGAGAAAGCGCAAAAGAGAGGGGGGCAGAGAGAGCGCAAAAGAGGGGGGAGAGAGAGAGAGCTCAAAAGAGAGGTGGGAGAGAGAGCTCAAAAGAGAGGGGGAGAGAGAGAAAAAAAGAGAGGGGTGAGAGAGAGAGAGCAAAAGAGAGGGGAAGGGAGAGAGCGCAAGGGGTGGGACCGCTGTACTGCAAAAAATGGCCCGTGTGAATGGGCTTTAGGACTAGTTTCTTATATTTGTCCTTTTCTTTTAGGTCCAAAAGTGCATGATATGCCATTAGAGACTCAAGGGCTACACATACTATAGATGTTTTAATTAAATTCCAGGGTCAAGTTATTCTTAAACAAATTAAAAAATGCAATAGTAGCCAGATTTCTTCTACAACACAAATGGGCTAAAAGCAAAGCGTATGCAATACTTTACCCAAGACTATGATATGAAAGTGCAAAACATGTATGTTCCCGGAGCAGCTTTAAGATGAACCTACACAGGAACAAGCACATGCTTCATCATACTAAATCTGGAAAGCAGCAACGTATAAAGACTAGGTACATTAGTAGTAGTCATAAAATGAGTATAATATTTATTTGAACTTGTATAATTGCTAACCCAATTATAGGCAAGATTACAAGTGGCATGTTATTTAGCTATTTCACTTTCACGTGCACCAGAAGTAAACTTTTAACACGTGCGGGTTACAAGTTGAAAATAACTTCAGGACTAAGATATCACGACCACACTATCTTCTTCACCACATTGGCTTCAATAGAACATGCAAACTGAAAAAAAAAAACTTATTGCTTGTGTGCTAACTCGACACTACATTAGACCAACTGCGTTTACTTAAAGTTAGTTATTCATATTTTACATTCCAGTATTCTTCACTTAGAAGAAAATGTTCTTTTTATTGTTAAAGTGACATGAACCCATTTTTTTCTTTCTTTCATGATTATGATAGAAAATACCATTTTAAACAACTTTCTAATTTACTTCTATTATTAGTATTACTTCTTTATTTTCGTGTTATCCTTTTTTGAAAAGCAGGGAGGTAAGTTCCCAAATGTGCATGTGTCTGCAATACTATATAGCAGCAGTTTTCCAAAAATGTTATGCACTGGCAAGAGCACTAGATAGCAGCACAATTTCCTGCCATGTAGTGTTCCAGATATGTGCATGCTACCTAGCTAGATATCTATTCAATATATATACACATAATACATAAATATTTTAACCTATGTGAAGAAAATTGAAATGTTAAATATTTTCCATATATTTGCCATTAAAACACAGAGTTAAATATGATATTGAATAAAAAGTATTTTTTATGTTTTCAGGTATTTGAGTCCATATTTTATATATATATATATATATATATATATATATATATATATATATATATATATATATATATATATATATATATATATATATATATATATATATATATATATATATATATATATATATATATACATACACATATTTAGACAGGTTCTGGTGGGATTCTGAAACAGGTTTTTTAACTTCTCTATAAAAAAAGGCAGGAAGAGGTCTTTAACATATATATATACACATATATGTGTGTGTGTACATACATATTTATGCATTTATATGTTTATATATCTATTTACAAACATATATACACATATAAACACATAAATATATATGTACACATATATAGACATATACATAAGTGCATTGGAGTCATTTACAGCCAAATAGAGGGCATTTTCACATCCTATTTTCTCCAGTTGTATCCTTTTGTTTAATCTCTCTGATTTTTTAAATAATATATTTTCAAATTTAAATTTAAGGCCCTTACTCAAAACTAGAATAGCATTAATTGTTATTATTTTTTTATCAGATAGATTGTAAATGTCATCTTTAGCCTTTTCTAATAATATTTGCTTGTTCTGTATCTTTTTTGCTTGTTTTCCCCCTCTACACACTTGCTTTGTTTCCATGTTTTCTTTCCTTTTGATCCCTTTTTGTGTTCCCTTTTACAATATTCTATGTGTTTCTCCTGGGGTTTGTCAGAGGATACAAATAATTGGGTTTCGTTAAAAAAAAATATTATTTTTACCATTATTCCTCTATGATTATTTGCATGGGGATACTTATTATAAGAATTGGTGGTTTTTGGCCTAGCTCCTTCCTGTTTCCATTGATTGATAGGGGACATATTCCCTAAAACTGAAAAGCTATTCTTGGTAGAGGTCAGAGAGGAATTGCCTGGTATTTTGGCACTGGACTGACCATAATAAGTGGGGTCAGACTGATATGCTACACGATAGTTCTTCTCTGTGAAAAGCATTACTGGGCTAAAAAGAAGCTGCACCAAGGTGGTAAATCTACATAGAACAAGCTAACAAGTTATTGAGCTGGTTGTTCATTCCTGAGAGTGTGCTTCTCTCTCTGTGTATTATGTGTCCCTAAGGGAAAAAGGGGCCACCAGTGGTGGACTCCTTTCTCTGTTTCCTATGGCTACACCTCACTGATGAGGCCAAATGGTGGCCGAATCAATAGTCTGGGGTTGCCCTGTCCCTTTTTCAGACAGGAATTGCCTGGTATTTCAGCGCTGGACTGATTGTAATAGGCGGGATCAAACTGATATGCTTTCTGTAAAAAGCATTACTGGGCTAAAAAGACTGCACCAAGGTGGTAAATCACCACAAAACAAGCTAACAAGTTATTGAGCTGGTTGTTAGTTCCTGAGAGCGCGCTTCCCTCTGTGTTTATTATATTCAATATATACAATATAGCCCTTTTCATTCTAATACCTTTCATATACCATATACATGTTAACCCTTATAATTTTTTTTGTTAATATTTATATTATTATTTTTTATTAGATAGTGTATACTGTACATGAATTGAACACTTTATATTAATTTATTTATGTTGTGTTTAATGCAACTTTTTTAGCCCTAAGCTAAGGTTTTCAGTCATGCTGACACGACAAATGCAAATTTAGTTTACTTTTAACTCAATATCACACATGTTAATGTTAGAGAGCCACTTGTAAACTAGCCCGAAATGTAAAGCTTGCAATTTGTTTTAGATGGGTTGTTTGTTTTGAAAATGCCAATGCTTTTTAACATTTGATTATATTTGTCAATTGGTTAATGTTTTATGACATTTTTCTCTAACTTAGGTCTAGATTATGAGTGGACTGCTATTTATTGCTCCTACTCGTGCTTTAACTTCGCTAGAAGTAAGCTTTTTGCAAACGTCGGGTAGTGTGTAACTGAACTTTTCAATGTATTTTTGATGTGTGTTGTGCAACTTTTTTGACTAGCGTAACAGTTAACCAGAGCTCTGAAGTTGCGCTATCCAAACGCGTGCTAAATTAAATTGCGCTCAAGTGAACTTATTTACTTTCAAATTGTAAAATACCCTCTACTTCCGACGTGAGCAAAGAGCCGAGAAAAAAACCCATTTCGCTCACGCGCAACAGTTAGCGTGCCACACGTATTCTAGTTTGGGTAACTCAAACTGATATAGTGGTGGAACTAGAAATCAAAGAAAAGTTGGTTCATAAAGTATATATTATCCATTATAAAATATTAGCTTTAAATTGAGTAAAGAAAAACATTTTCTTCATAACCCATTTTAAAAAAAAAGTTATCACTTTAGGCAATAGTTTTACTAATTTATTAATTGGTTACCATTTACAAATAAGACAATGGATAGTAATAAAAATGTTTAAGAGGAAGAAAAGATTGGATGAGATGTCTATAGTGGAAAGAAGCAAATAATTTCCTTGTTAGCTCCAATCATGTTATTAGCAATATGATTTATAGAATGTATTACAGAATTTCTGTCATTAAGGTAATTGTATTACCATAAAAGCAGATAGGACCAGAGAACCACTACAATTCAATAGTATACTTAAGTGGGACAAAATTAAGATATGTGTAGTTAGGGGTAATATGCTAAATGGATCTATAAACTAGATACAATATACACTGAGGAGATCAAAGGAATATTAGATCTTCATTGTTTTGTAATATTTTTCATTTTTGTACAATTAGGACTTGATTTGAGCATAAAAAATATTAGGGCTATAGAGATTTAGAATTGATCTAGCTCAATCATAATCATTTCTAATTATTCATTAATATTATATGTCCAGAGTTTATGTTTTATAATCTGTTCTATTTTTGTAGGTATTGCTAACTAACATCTGCTATCAAATAGTACAGGTGCTTTAAATCCCTCACATAATACAATTGTATGAGGGCCTGCAATAAAAGTCATGTCTGATAACTCTCTTGCATGAGCTGATGGAGAGAAAAATCTGCTCAAGTAGTGGAGTTGTTCTTTTATTTCTGTGCAATACTATTTTAATAAAATTTAAGCATGAAGCACTTCTCACATACAAACATATTTACATACATATACCTGTTTTATAAGCACTAATTATCAATATAAATGTCAATCCTTTATTTTCCTAGTATTTTTTGTGTTTTTTTAATGCAGACTAGCATTCAATAATTGTTTACTTCAGACCTCAATAAGTGTCACACTTTGTGATTTTTTTGTATTTCACTTGAGCTCAACACTTAATTAACCACTTGTAATAAAAATTGCAGTGAACATGCCAACAGCTCTCTCTGCACGATCAACGAACAGTTTAGGGCACTCTGAAAAAGTTTCAGATATGTTAAGATGATTTGGTTAACATGTTTAACCATTTACTTGTAATATCAGATAGTGTGTTATTTTTTGTTTGAGACGAAGCACAAGATAATCACAACCTGCACTATATATTGCATTTCATTTGTAATCTAGCCCATAAACTTTTTTTAAATTATTAAATTTTTTAGGTTGTGAAAATTGATTAGATTTAAAGTAATGTTATAACAAATCTATATGTATAGGTCCTAATAAATTGTAATTAGTGATTTTTGGATTTATGGACTAAAAAGTTATTTAATAAAATAAAATAATTATAAATAATTTTAATGTTTTTAATTAAAATAAAACAATTTTATACTAGATATTCAATATATATAAAAAAATACACGTATATCAACTCATTCTTTATCAGAAACAAATAGAAACAAATGATTAATTAACTAATTAATTAATTAGATATTATGGTTACTTAACTAGAAATAGTTTTGTAATGTGAGCAAACATTATATTAAAAGTAATTTTCTCTTTCTTATTTTTCTTTGTTATGTAAATTTATTTATTACAGAAAATGTTGTACTCCGAGCTAATTATTGCTCTGTAATACCTATGTATGTAATATTATTGTAATTTATTATTTTTGATATTTTGACTAACTAAAGCATGCTGGGAAAACATAAAATAATTGTATAATTCAATTACACAATACTATATAACACCCTAATCTCCACAGGGACATTCTCATATATCATGTATGCCAGGAACTGTACGACGTTGGAATTACCCTTCACCATTATGCATTGGTAAGAACTTTTTTCTATTTTTATTTTATTTCATATTAGTAATTAGCATTTTTAATGCAAAGCTATGTATTTCTGAACTTCTTTTAAAACTAGATTGAGGCTCTACCAAATCTAATAAATGCATTACAATAATTATATACAGTATAGTAATTGAACCATCCTATTATTGCTTTTAGCATCATTATTATTATTATTATATTATGTGTATTTAGCATTAGAATGAACTATAAACTAAAAGTATATATTTATGATATGATTTATTGTTTGTTTCAACGTAGTGCTCAATGATTTGTGGCCTACATTTTGTGTGTTATCATGGTTAGTGCATAGAAATAAAAAAAATTTAAACTATTAACTCATATCTTTAGATTTACACAAATTATCTCACTATAAACAATGAGCCACTGTGTGTTATATGTCTGTATTATACTGTAAAATTCTATATTATATATTTAAAGTAATTTCGTTATATATAAATAAATGTGTTTTTACATTTTCATTTGTTCTTTTTATGAGAAAAAGATTAATATCCAATAGAAAACAGTAGCTGTATTTTTTACTTTTCTATTACAAATGCACTATACCAAATGTGTTCTATTTTAAAAACACATTTCGTACAGTATGATTGTAATAGAAAAGTATTATAGTGGCCACGCTATAACAAATGTGTCATTGATATAGAACATGTTTTGGTACAGTGCGGTCACAATAGTAGAAATAAAACACGTACACTACAGTGGAAACATATAGGGCTAGATTACAAGTGGAGCGCTAAATATCGATTGTGTGTAAGCGATATTAGAACTACACTTGGTAATACCAGCATACAATAATGTGTGCAGGTATTACAAATTAATTACAATACAAACGTGAGATCACGTTCAGATTGCTAGGAAACATTGCGCTCACAAGAGTACTCTTCCATAGGCTCGTTCTGTTGCTGTCAGAGACAACATCAGACCTTTAGCGCCAGAGAAGGGGGTAAATAGTGCAGCAAGGCAGCAAATATAAATATATATATGTATATGCTGATATACATATATATTTATGAATTAATATGTGTATATACACATATTAACACATACATATATATGTATATAAGTGTGTATATATATATATATATATATACATATATACATATATATATACATATATATATATATATATATACATATATATATATATATATATATATATATATATAGTTTTCATCAAGACTTCCACAATGTTTCTTTGCAATATCTGTTAATTATTTCATCATATCATATTATTATAGTACATCAGTACTTCAGTCCATGACCAAATACATTCAATTCACAAATTAAAACATCAAATAATGTGTTAATAACGTGTTTTCAATATAGTACAGGGTGAACTGCATTTTCAAATCTTATGTGGGGAAGACGGAATGCATGTTAAATGAGAGATTGGCGGTACATAGGTCCAGCATTAGGTCAGCCATTGACACTGGAAAAACTGACCAGCCAATAGCTAAGCATTTTTTGGAGTGTAAGCTCCCAACATCTCGCTTGAGATGTGCCCCTATAGATCATGTGGTAAAACAGATCAGGGGTGGTAATAGGAATAAGATGCTACTCTAAACAGAGGCTAGCTGGATAGATGAGTTAGACACAGTCCAACTAAGGGACTGAACACATATCTCTCCTTGTCATGCTTTCTATGATATATGTGTCTTGTGACCAATATGTAAAATGTACTGCATTATACAAGTGATGTCATCCAGGTCCATCCTGCAATGCAATCCTACATATAAATCTCTAAATATATATGTATGTATATATTTATATGTCTATATATGTGTACATATTTATTTATGTATTCATATGTGTATATATTTTCACAGACATATATATGCAGATAAACAAATAAATATATATATATATATATATATATATATATATATATATATATATATATATATATATATATATATATATATATATATATATATATATACACTAGAGCCCTTTGCAGGGATGAAAAAATGTAAAAGCATATTTATGCAATATTCATATTTAATAAAGGCTTTTCACTATGTATTTACTGTAACTATTTCACGTCAATGTTCTGCACAGAGCAGAATATGTTCTAAGTATTATATATATATATATATATATATATATATATTAGACAATTTCCAGTTCAGCCCAGCAATAGCCAACTCGCCTGGGTGCAATGATATACCATCAAATAGAAAACAAGAGAATGCACTCTCAGGACTTTTTAAAAAAAAACAATTTAATGGAACGTTTTCGGGGTTCACAACCCCTTCATCAGCATACAAAACAAACAAATTTCAACTCATTTATAGTGTTACATACAAATCAAATCACACCAACCTTAGTGTCTCTCCAAAAAGTGCGCCAATTTTTCGAGCTTGGAACGCATCTTGCGTTCCATAGTGCTATCCGGAACCGGAAGTTACATTACCTCACTTCCGGTTTACGGATTCCATAAACAAACGTAAATTTAATAATGAAGTTGTGCAATCTGCAAGTTTAAACGTATTTGAGTGACAAACTAGTGTAGCGGACTTCATAAAACATGTGCAGCATTATCATAAGTGCCTGGAAATTGTGATAAATACCTATTGACAAATGTTACTACATCCGGTCGGCACGGAGACAGTAACCATGGTAATCATATACAATCCAGATTACCCAAAAGTGCAATTACCTGTGTGAGATTTACAACAATATATCAGCTGAATGGGACAACAATTTTCTTAGTGTCAGAAATAGCGTGCATTCAAGCTGAATACGGTCATACCGTAAATGTAAAAATAATCATTAAAATAATAATTGGACCTTATGTCAGTACGTGTGATTGGAATGGCCAAATATGGATGCAAATGGCTATGAAAAGAGATTATATAAGGAAGGAAACCTTATGTTAAAATTCTAGCCTCAAGCATGATTGCAAAACAACCGGTATCAACGGGAAGAAGGAATAATAGTAATGATCATAAGGACATGTAGCTCATATGGATATTATCCACCTTGGAGATTTCTCCAAGTGGGTATGGTAATTATTATGTCCGTTTTTGGGACTGGTGGTGCGTGTTAAGGCCATGGGTAATAGCTCAAGGCGGACCAGGCTTCCACGGAGAAGATGGAGACAAGTGTCCCCCCTAGTCCATGCCGTTAGGCGCACAACACCTTCCTCTACAACTAGGGGAAAATGGAATGACTGGGCACAATACAACCAGGTGCCTTGAACACCATGCCGGACTTTAAGAGCATTATGTGATCAACAACTGGGGTGCCACATACTTGGGGTATGTCAGGTGGACATCGTGGCTCCGTTTTGGCACACATTCCATTTTCCCCTACTTGTAGAGGAAGGTGTTGTGCGCCTAACGGCATGGACTAGGGGGGACACTTGTCTCCATCTTCTCTGTGGAAGCCTGGTCCGCCTTGAGCTATTACCCATGGCCTTAACACGCACCACCAGTCCCAAAAACGGACATAATAATTACCATACCCACTTGGAGAAATCTCCAAGGTGGATAATATCCATATGAGCTACATGTCCTTATGATCATTACTATTATTCCTTCTTCCCGTTGATACCGGTTGTTTTGCAATCATGCTTGAGGCTAGAATTTTAACATAAGGTTTCCTTCCTTATATAATCTCTTTTCATAGCCATTTGCATCCATATTTGGGCTGATGTAAGCTATAACCCTTTAATGGCCAAATTTAATTCATATGAATATGGTGCCCCAGCGTTATAGCAGCTTAATAGCACAGCCCTACAATATTATATATACTCCTTTCATCACATATTGCTCCCATTCGATGTATCTATTTGTTCGCATATTCATTGTAGCAACACACATGCCAAATGTCATTTCGTTTAAGCAAACTATATATCATATTGGCGATACATTGTAACTTACTGTACCCATATTTGCAGCATTATACTTGCTTCTCACTTATAAATTGCCATTCCAATCACACGTACTGACATAAGGTCCAATTATTATTTTAATGATTATTTTTACATTTACGGTATGACCGTATTCAGCTTGAATGCACGCTATTTCTGACACTAAGAAAATTGTTGTCCCATTCAGCTGATATATTGTTGTAAATCTCACACAGGTAATGGCACTTTTGGGTAATCTGGATTGTATATGATTACCATGGTCACTGTCTCCGTGCCGACCGGATGTAGTAACATTTGTCAATAGGTATTTATCACAATTTCCAGGCACTTATGATAATGCTGCACATGTTTTATGAAGTCCGCTACACTAGTTTGTCACTCAAATACGTTTAAACTTGCAGATTGCACAACTTCATTATTAAATTTACGTTTGTTTATGGAATCCGTAAACCGGAAGTGAGGTAATGTAACTTCCGGTTCCGGATAGCACTATGGAACGCAAGATGCGTTCCAAGCTCGAAAAATTGGCGAACTTTTTGGAGAGACACTAAGGTTGGTGTGATTTGATTTGTATGTAACACTATAAATGAGTTGAAATTTGTTTGTTTTGTATGCTGATGAAGGGGTTGTGAACCCCGAAAACGTTCCATTAAATTGTTTTTTTTTAAAAAGTCCTGAGAGTGCATTCTCTTGTTTTATATATATATATATATATATATATATATATATATATATATATATATATATATATATATATATATATATATATATATAATTCTCCACAAGAACCCAGCACTCACTCAGCGCCACAGCTCCCAGGGTGCCCACCAAATCCTAAAATACACAAATCCTTTTCAAGAAGCAGGCACTCGCAGGTATTTCATCAATTTTTACTTAATGCATCAAGACAATAAACTGTTCATTGTCTTAATGCATTAAGTAAAAATTTATGAAATACCAGCGAGTGCCTGCTTCTTGAAAAGGATTTGTGTATATATATATATATATATATATCATCCAATCATCCAAAACCCAAATATCAAAAAATGCAGCTCTTTTGCCCCTGTTAACGAGGATGAAGTTTCTGCCCTTATACTGTCCTCCCACCTCACTACCTGTCCCCTCAACCCCATCCCCTCACAGCTACTTCCCTCCCTCTCTTCTACCCTCACCCCCATACTCACACACATTTTCAACCTCTCCGTCAGCACTGGTATATTTCCCTCATCTCTAAAACATGCACTGGTCACTCCTATCCTCAAAAAAACCTTCCCTCGATCCAACCTCCCCATTCAACTACCGCCCTATTTCCCTACTCCCTGTTGCCTCAAAGCTCCTAGAAAAGCAAGTGTATGCACATCTATCCCATTTCCTTACACTAAACTCTCTTCTTGACCCACTGCAATCTGGATTTCATCCCCATCACTCTACAGAGACAGCATTTGTCAAGATTAACAATGACCTACTTACAGCAAAATCCAAAGGCCACTTCTCTCTGCTTATCCTACTTGACCTGTCTGCAGCCTTTGACACTGTTGACCACCCTCTTCTGACCCAAACCCTCCAATCCTTCGGCATCTGCGACACAGCTCTTTCATGGTTCTCTTCCTATCTAACTAACCGTACATTTAGTGTAGCCTTCTCCGGAGCATCCTCTGCCCCGTTACCACTTTCTGTTGGGGTACTTCAAGGCTCTGTCCTCGGTCCCCTTCTCTTTTCAATCTACACGTCATCATTAGGTTCCTTAATAAAGTCCTATGGGTTTCAATATCATTTGTATGCCGATGACACCGAAATCTACCTCTCTGCACCAGACCTACCTCCTTCCTTACTAACCCGTGTCACTAACTGTCTTTCTCATATCTCATCTTGGATGTCCTCTCACTACCTTAAGCTAAATCTCTCCAAAACTGAACTCCTTATTTTTCCCCCTTATTCCAATGTCTCCACCCCCAAAATTTCTATAACTGTTGATAATTCCATCATTACTCCTACCCCGCATGCCCGATGTCTTGGGGTCACACTTGACTCAGATCTTTCCTTCACTCATTCAGTCCTTGGCTAAAGCCTGCCGCTTCCACCTTAAAAACATTGCTAAAATTAGAAATTTCCTTACACAAGATACAACTAAGATTTTAATCCACTCTCTCATCCTTTCCCGTCTTGACTACTGGCCCCCATCTTGTGGAACTCCCTGCTTTGCTCCACAAGACTCTCCCCTAGTTTTAACAGCTTCAAGTGCTCCCTAAAAACTCTACTATTCATGGATGCGTACAACCAACACTAACCTTTCCTAACTACATTGCTTTCCCCTTGAACCCCTTAGAATGTAAGCCTATGAGCCCAGCTGTTTGCAGATCACCTTCATAAGAGCCGACTACAACAGTGAATCTCTTGGCAGGGCCCTCTACCCACTTGATTCCTGCAAAATCTATCCTGTATATTGACTATGTTTACAGCGCTGCAGAATCTGTTGGCGCTCTACAAATACCTGATAATAATATATATATATATATATATATATATGTAGTATAGATTGTACCAGTATTACATTTAGGTAACACAGTTGTAGACTAGAAATACTATTTCAAATTTGAATATCACATTCAAATTTGAATATTACATTTATAAAACAAAGTATTAGACTAGAAATACTATTTCAAATTCAAATGTTACATTCAAATTCAAATGTTACATTCAAATTCGAATATTGCAGTTATTAAACACAGTGGTAGACTAAAAATACTATTTTGAATTTGAATGTGACATTTGAATTCAAATGTCACATTCAAATTCAAATATTACATTTAAAAAATACAGTATTAGACTAGAAATACTATTTTGAATTTGAATGTGACATTAGAATTTAAATGTTGCATTCAAATTCGAATATTACATTTATTAAACACAGTTGTAGACAAGAAATACTTTGAATATTACATTTAAAAACACAGTGTTAGACTAGAAATACTATTTAGAATTTGAATGTGACATTCAAATTCGAATGTAGCATTCAAATTCGAATATTACATTTATTAAACACAGTTGAGGACTAGAAATACTATTTCGAATTCAAATGTGACAATTGAATGTCACATTCAAATTCAAATATCACATTTCAAAATTGAATGAATACATAGCTAAACATTCTATTATTCGAACAAATATTTTAGAATTTTATTGAAAAATTCAAAAATGAAAATTCAAAAATAGAATGTTAGAATGTTATATAAACATTTGAAATTCGATTCAAATGAACGAATGTATCAAAAGTAGTTTTAAATTTAAAAAATTTAGAACATTCGCCCATCCCTAGTGTTGACTTCTATGAGGGAATATGTTATCATGTGTGCAATATTGCAAGTTTGACATTTTACTCATGTTGGATTAGCACACAAGCGAAAACAGTTTACTTTAAACTTGTTATACGAGTGCAAAAAGCTTGCATGTAGCGCAGTTAACGCTCATGCGGGAGCGTTAAATATTGCCGCACTTGCAATATGGCCCAGAAAAGGAGACAAAAATGAATAGTAAAGTCAGAATTCATATTTATTTTATACAAAAAAAGGATAATTCTTAAAAAAAATTGAATATGTTTAATTCCTTTTTTCAGAATTTGAGCATGTGTTTCTGTCCACCAAAACATCTATGGGAATGTTTCATAACAACAAAATGAATACTATGTAACAGGCATTTCATCCCAAAAATAATAGAGTTAATTAACTTTATTTGTATTAATATTATGGTCCCTATCATTATTAAATGCTGACTATTTTTCTTACTGGTCCTTTCTTTTAATATATTTCAATGGCGTGTTACTTTGTTATTTACATTTATCAACCAACCAATATCACTAATTTTTTTTAATACAATTGTTAAGTGGAAAATGAATCAACATCTGTCCGTTTAGCGCAAAAAAAAAACCAACCCAAATATTTAAATGTCTTCACAAACAAATATTAATAAAAATATAATGCTGCCCCCACATTCCATTTACCTTACTTCTATACACTAAAATGATTTTTAATGGAGGAATATCCAATAATTGTACATAATGTGTATATACTGAATATATATATATATATATATATATATATATATATATATATGTATATTCTTTTTTTTTATTTAAAAAATGAAATCAGGGCAGTATTGTTTGTATTACAGGTAGGTGCTTTTTTGTATTACAGTGAATAGTGCCTTGAATATTTACAACTTATGGAGGACGTCAAATAGTGGACTGTATTTAAATGTAGCACTAATTTCTGTATTCAGATTTAAAATTTCCAAATCCCTAGCCTGCATACATTAAACCTCTTGTAATTCAGCAAAATCGTTTAGAGGTGCCTCTGTGCAAATTAATTCTTGATACACACAGGTTGATCAATCACAGTGATTGAGAAAAGCCTAACAATAATGTATCTACAAAAAATCCCTATAGACGTTATTGGTGTATTTTAGATAGATCATTAGACAAACTTTTGTAAAGGATTGTGATTAACACTTTAGATAGAAATACTTGATGTAAGAAAAATTTTAATAAACTTTTGCTTTTTTTCACAAAAAGATACAGCTGAACCCTACAAAATACATTGAATAATAAGCTTTCATCTCAAGTTTCCTGTCACCATTAGAGGAAACAATCCTCGTAGGTCATTGTCTTGTATAGATTCCAAAAAAGGTGGCTGTTGTTTGGAATGATTTGCTATGCTCTCAGTGGGCAGTCTTTTTGTGAACTCTCCTGCAGTACAAAACATGTCTCCATTTAAAACCCAATCCTTCTCTAAAACACAAGGCAATTTTCTGCTAAACAAGAAAAATAGTCAGCTCCAGACAGATATGTAATTACCTGTTTTGTATGTTCAGATGATAATTGCTACTTGATAATGCAACTGTCAAACATATGTGTTGTTTTTCTTTTCTATAAAGTAGACAATGAACCTTTAGTTATTTTGTTGTCAGATGATATGCATGAAACCATGATGGTTTAAAACCTTGTTCTTTTATAGGATAAACTTTTAATTATAAGCATTACATTATCTCAGTCAATATAACTACTGAGGGAAGAGTAACTGTATAATTATTGAAACATCAGATTACCTTAAAAAAAGTATACTGTTAGCTACTGCAGGTATAGTATAGTAAACTAACAAGTGCTCACTTCACATGACCTTACATGACTATGGCAATAGCTCAATTTTCTGTATTTTATAAATCTTATTTTGTATTTCCTAAGCTACTAAAAGCTTTTTTGTTCACTTACATTTTTCTACTTCCTTCTAAAACCATGTGTTGCATCTTATGCAATGCAAAGAGACTAAGGGCTCGGTAAATGAAAGCTCTCTGGGCTGGCGAGATTATTAAAGAATGTTCGCCAGTCCTATTTCCCTGGTGGAATGATCTAAAGCCACTTTTTACGGGACATATACTGCATTTTTCATATGAAAAATCCACAAAAAAATTTGTATTTTAAACATCATAAAAAACAAATTTTTAAACCAATCACACAAAAATAAACAGGGAAAATTTGTATTTGTTAAGGTGATTCAAAAATAGTAACACAATTCTTCACCAAAAATCATATTTTAACAAAAACTTAAAATTTGTATTTAATTTACACAGGAATAAATCAGATATATGCACAGAGTAAATCACAATTTAAGTACACTGGATGTGCAAAAATCACACAGATATTTGTACTTATAAATACAAAATGCAAAGTGTAATTGTTGTTTTTTAGTAAAATAGGCTGAACATGGGCGTTTCATGGGCTTATATGAAAATGTCTCTCTAATACCAGCGCAATTCTATAAAGATTTTCGCACTGCAGATCTCACAGTTTTTTTTCGCCAACTAAAAGTTGGCAAGCTTTTCTCAAAACACTATGAATACTTATAACCCCAATAGAAAAACAAATGTATACAAAAATATAGGCGTATGTAAGATGCTCTATGCAGAAAGCAGCGTAATGTGATCTATATAAGCTGCAGGATTTAATTTTAAAGTAGTCCCACTGCTCCCTGCTAACTTCGCTCTAAGGAGTGAAGTGTCCCTATCCGGCAGTTCCATTACTTTTAATAGGAGCCATCTCACCACTCGCAGGGACTGCCCATTTTTTATGATCATTCCAACAGGGCAGCCCTGCGAGAGTTGGCGAGAAAAAGTAGGTTTCAGCTTGCAAAGCTTTTATCGTCGAGCCCTTAATCTGTTGCCAAACAAATTAGACAATTACAAGAAAATAATGCAAAATAGTAGCTAACTAGGTTAAAAATGGCAAGACTATTAATTGTGCAACACATTCAAATGTATATTCATTTTATCGTTATTATACCTCTCTATTAGTTCTCTTTGTTTGATGATGTTATTACGGATTCTTCAGTTGCAAATAGCAAAAGAGTAATCCTGAAGTAAAACATTGAAGGAGATAAAGAAAAATGTGCATACAAATTAAAACTTTTCTTTCTTTCTTTCTTTCTTTCTTTCTTTCTTTCTTTCTTTCTTTCTTTCTTTCTTTCTTTCTTTCTTTCTCTAGCCAAGTGTGGTGGGACATTGATGAACATGGGAGGAGTTATTCTAAGCCCAGGTTTTCCCGGAAATTATCCCAGTAATTTAGATTGTACATGGAAGATTTTTTTACCAGTTGGCTATGGTTAGTATAATTGCTCATTATTATTATTATTATTGTTTTTTAAAGAAATAGTATTTTGATATTTGAATTCTAAACTAAATATAAAGAAATATTATATATAGAATACAAGTGGCATGCTAACGTTAGAAATCTCAATATTAAAATATCACGCATTACAAGTTGAAAGTAAATGCGACTGCACTAACACTTGTGCTGCTGAAGACCTTGTATAAAAGGTTGTGGCAAAAAATTAAAGTTCCGTTAATCACTACATAAATAGATTAAATTAACTTTACACTCATATAAACACTATCTAATAAAAAATATTCACATAAATATAAAAAAAAAAGTTATAAGGGTAAAAAGGTATTTGGTATATGAGAAGGTATTTCAATGGAAAGGTCTAAAACATAAACATAAATATATACATATAAGCACATATAACACATACATACAGTGTGTATTGAAAAGAATCACCCTCCTTGAAAATAATCAAATTTTTTTGTTTTCCAGCCTGAAATAAAGGCAGGCACAGTGTTTGTTTACCCAGTTGTAATTACTCAGTGCAACTTATAACATCTAAGTGAAAGATTTAACACCAACATGTCAGGCAAAAATAAAGACAATTAAAAAACAAAATCAATGAGTTGGAAGAAGAATCACCCCCTCCAAAAATTACTTGTAAACTCAATGAGGTGTAGCTAAATCACCTTTTCAATGGCACACACAAAACCATTTGACCTTCAACTGTAATCAGCTGTGGGGATATTGATTAGCTCAGCATGAAAAGAGCTTTCCTGGAGCATCTCAGTCCCTGGTAGTGCAAATGAAGTAAACAATCAACTATGGGTGGCAAGGCACTGTCAAAAGACCTCCGGGATAAACTTGTAGACAAGCACAAGTCAGGAGATGGATACAAGAAAATATCAAAGCCTTTATCAATGCCTAGAAGCACTTGAAGTATATTATTAAGAAGTGGAAGGTATTTGGTACAACACAGACCCTCTTTGGATCAGGGTCTCTGAACTGGATGAAAGAGCCAAGAGGAAAACTGGTCAGAAAGGCTACTAAGAGGCCCACAATAACTCTGAAGCATTTGCAGGAATTTATGACAAAGAGTGGTCATTGTGTGCATGTGACAACAATATCATGAATTCTCCACACATGTGGCTTATATGGGAGGGTTGTAAGAAAAAGCCACTCCTCAAGACAGGTCACATGCTGTCATGACTGAGCTTTACCATAACACACCTAGGAGATCCTGAGGTCACATGTAAAATGGGTTGTTGTCAGATGAGACTAAAATTTAATTATTTGGCCTCAACACCAAACAATATGTCTGGGGTAAATCCAATACAGCTCACCAGCCGAATAACACCATACCTACAGTAAAGCATGGAAGTGGTACTGTCCTGTTATGGGGGTGTCTCTCTGCAGCAAGCACTGGAGCACTTGTCAGTATAGAAGGAATAATGGATGGGGCAAAATACCATCAACTTCTTGAGAAAAATCCGCTGCCCTCTGCCAGGAAGTTGTCAATGGGAAGAAGGTTTACCTTCCAACATGACAATGACCCAAAGCACACAGCAAAAATGTCCTTGCATGGCCTAGTCAGAGCCCAGACTTAAACCCCATTGAATATCTGTGACATGACTTGAAAACTGCAGTCCACAAATGGTCACCATCAAATAATAACGGAACTGGAGCAGTTCTGCAAAGAAGAGTGGACAAATATTGCACAGTCTAGATGTAATGATGTCGCGAACCTAAAAATTTGGGTTCGCGAACGTCGAACTCAAACTTCCGCAAAACTTTGCGAACGGGCGAACCGGGCAAACCACCATAGACTTCAATAGGCAGGCAAATTTTAAAACCCACAGGGACTCTTTCTGGCCACAATAGTGATGGAAAAGTTGTTTCAAGGGGACTAACACCTGGACTGTGGCATGCCGGAGGGGGATCCATGGCAAAATCTCCATGGAAAATTACATAGTTGATGCAGAGTCTGGTTTTAATCCATAAAGGGCATAAATCACCTAACATTCCTAAATTGTTTGGAATAACGTGCTTTAAAGCACCAGGTATCAGTGGTCAGATGGACCCTTGCCCCAACAATGTGTGCCAGACATGCCATTATAGCAGACTTATATGGCTTTGGCGTTGCTTTTTGGAAATTAGAAGGCTGCTAAATGGGTTAATTAGGGAGCATTTAGACAGCTTGTAAAGTTAATTTTAGCTTAAGTGTAGTGTAGTAGAAAACCCAAAGTATTGATCTAGGCCCATTTTGGTATATTTAATGCCACCATTTCACCGCCAAATGCGATCAAATAAAAAAAAATTATTCACTTTTTCACTAACTTTAGGTTTCTCACAGAAATTATTTACAAACAACTTATGCAATTATGGCATAAATGGTTGTAAATGCTTCTCTGGGATCCCCTTTGTTCAGAAATAGCAGACTTATATGGCTTTGGCGTTGCTTTTTGGTAATTAGAAGGCTGCTAAATGCCACTGCGCACCACACGTGTTTTATGCCCAGCAGTGAAGGGGTTAATTAGGGAGCATTTAGGCAGCTTGTAGAGTTAATTTTAGCTTAAGTGTAGTGTAGTAGACAACCCAAAGTATTGATCTAGGCCCATTTTGGTATATTTAATGCCACCATTTCACACCAGATATGAGTGGTGGCACTGGGCAAGTGGACACAGTATACGCTGTGAGCCTGACACACACGCTGGCAGGCAGGCAACTGCAATTAGATTACACAGGAAAAAAAAAAAAAAGCAGACTGATGTTCTAGCCCTAAAAAGATCAGATGAGTCCTTCAGGACTGTAGTGGACACTGAATACACTAGCCTAGCTATCGATTTCCCTATTAAATCAGCAGCAGCTACACTGTCCCTCCTCTCACTAAGAATGCAGCTTCCAAATGAATCTAAAATGGATGCTGTCCAGGAGGTGGGAGGGTCTGCTGCTGATTGGCTGTAATGTGTCTTCTGACTGTAAGGTACAGGGTCAAAGTTTACTCAATGATGACGAATAGGGGGCTGATCGAACATTGCATATGTTCGCCCGCCACGGCGGACGCGAACATGCTATGTTCGCCGGGAACTATTCGCCGGCGAACTATTCGCGACATCACTATCTAGATGTGCAAAGCTAGTAGAGACATATCCCAACAGACTAAAGGCTGTATTTAAAGCAAAATGTGGTTCAACAAAATACTGACACAAGGGAGCGATCCTTTTTCTATCTCACTGATTCTGTTTTTGAATTGCCTGATATGTTGGTGTTATATCTTTCACTTGGATGTTATAAGTTGCACTGAGTAAATACAACTGTATAAACAAGAACTGTGTCTGTCTTTATTTCATGCTGCAAAGCAACAAAATTTAATTATTTTCAAGGCGGGTTGGGCGTAATTCTTTTCAACACCCACTGTATTCATACCTATGTAAATATACTTTGGAGCCCTTTCCTCTAAAATACATGAAAACATGAAATATAATTTCTTTAATAATTTTTTAATATTTTATAATTTGTTGTAAAGTGCATTTACTGTAAATATTTAACATTTCAAAGTTCTTCACATAGAGGAACATGTTCTGTTTTTTTTTTTTAAATATATTTTCTATATATAGCTGCATATACCTATAATTTGCAAAACTTAATAATATATAGATAGATAGATAGATAGATAGATAGATAGATAGATAGATAGATAGATAATAAAAAGAACATTTTAGTTTATGTGAAGAACATTGGAATGTAAAAATGTCATAACTACTTAACACTGTAGGTTTAACTCCTATGAGGTTAGTGAACAAGCGATAAGTGTTAGCGTGCCACTTGTAATCTAGCCCATAATTAACATATTTATTTGGTTTGTATAGACCATGGTATAGAACATTATGCTCTTATTCCTGTTTGTATTCTTCTTCTTCTTCTTTTTCTTCTTCTTTATTGTATTTAGAATAAAATAACTTTATCCTATATTATAAAAGTCCAAGTATGTTTGTGTGAAGCTGTCATGCGCAGTAGAGACTGCGCGAGGACAAACATACCTGGCCTTTACCTTAGCATGAGACAGCTTCAGGAAGCTCCAGCACTCTCAGCTGTTCTGTTACAGCCGAGAGCTGGAGCTCCTGAAGCTCCAGGCATCTGCCGCATATGGAGCCGGAGCGCTATCGGTGCTCCGCCTCCATATGAGGGCAGATGCCTGATCGTTACAGATGGTGACACTGTGTGTGTCACCGTCTGTAACGATCCTCTGCTGGTGCCGATGGGTAGTGTGTGTGGGAGGCGGGTGGGCGGCTTAGCAGCGGAGGGCCCTATGCTACAGAACCCTACAGGAAAGGGGTTGCTACAGAACAAAAAGAAAGGGACAGGGAGGGATGGGGCAGCTACACTACATAAAAGGGGTTGCTACAGAACAAAAAAAAGGGACAGGGAGGGATGGGGCAGCTACACTACAGAAAAGGGGTTGCTACAGAAAAAAAGGGACAGGGAGGGATGGGGCCACTACACTACAGAAAAGGGGTTGCTACAGAACAAACAAAAAAGGGTCAGGGAGGGATGGGGCAGTTACACTACAGAAAAAGGTTTGCTACAGAAAATTAAAGGACAGGGAGGGATGGGGCAGCTACACTACAGAAAAGGGGTTGCTATAGAAAAAAAGGGACAGGGAGGGATGGGGCAGCTACACTACAGAAAAGGGGCTGCTACAAAACAAAAAAAAGGGATGGGGCAGCTACACTACAGAAAAGGGTTTGCTACAGAAAATTAAAGGACAGGGAGGGATGGGGCAGCTACACTACAGAAAAGGGGTTGCTATAGAAAAAAAGGGACAGGGAGGGATGGGGCAGCTACACTACAGAAAAGGGGCTGCTACAAAACAAAAAAAAAGGGATGGGGCAGCTACACTACAGAAAAGGGGTTGCTACAGAAAAAAGGGACAGGGAGGGATGGGGCAGCTACACTACAGAAAAGGGGTTGCTACAGAACAAAAAAAAAGGGTCAGGGAGGGATGGGGTAGCTACACTACAGAAAAGGGGCTTCTACAAAACAAAAAAAAGGATGGGGCAGCTACACTACAGAAAAGGGGTTGCTGCAGAAAAAAGGGACAGGGAGGGATGGGGCAGCTACACTACAGAAAAGGGGTTGCTACAGAAAAAAGGGACAGGGAGGGATGGGGCCACTACACTACAGAAAAGGGGTTGCTACAGAACAAAAAAAAAGGTCAGGGAGGAATGGGGCAGTTACACTACAGAAAAGGGGTTGCTACAGAAAATTAAAGGACAGGGAGGGATGGGGCAGCTATACTACAGAAAAGGGGTTGCTACAGAAAAAAATGGACAGAGATTGATGGGGCAGCTACAATACAGAAAATGGGTTTGGGGGTGCAGGGGGTACTAAATGGTGATCGCAGGAGGGGGGTAGGACCACTACACTACAATTTATTTTTAAAAAGAAGGAGTTTATAGGTACTGGCAGACAGCTGCCAGTACCGAAGATGGTGGCAATAGTTAGAGGGGGGAGGTTAGATAGGGGTTTGAGGGGGGATCAGGGAGGTTGGAGGGTTAGCGGGATTCTACACTGCAGAAAAATAAAGATAGAGGGATAGGGATATAGGGATAGGGATAGAGGGATAGGGATAGAGGGATAAGGATTAGGGATAGAGGGATAGGGATAGAGAGATAGGGATATAGGGATAAGGATAGAGAGATAAGGATAGAGGGAGAGGGATAGTGGGAGAGGGAAAGAGGGATAGATGGATAAAGGGATAGAGATTGTAGGGCTAGGGATTAGGGACAGAGGGATAAGGATAGAGGGAGAGGGATGGAGGGAGAGGGATAGATGAATAAAAGTATAGGGATAGAGAGATAGGGATAGATGGATATGGATAAATGGATAGAGGGATAAGGAAAGATTGATAGAGGGATAGGTATAGATGTATATTTATTTCCTTAAACATTTTGGCCCGTGTATACAGGCTTTAACACTAGTTTATTTACTTTAACTTTTTATTTTGCAAAGCATAATAGAAAGGTCCATACCATGTACATCAGAAGTAATCACTATTACCTTATAGAGGAAAATCTCTTTACCTTAGTAAACTGTAGACATGACTTCATCATAACTAGCTAACTAGGTTAAAAAAGTTTTGAGGTTTTGAATAAATGTGTTTTTATAACCATATAATTCTATGAATGAATGAACTTTAAAAACATGCTTTAGCTATTTAGATAGACTGCTGTTAAACTCAAATAGTCTCAAATCTTACTTGCTAATAAGTGCATTTTTATTGTTTGCACAGGTGCTCATATTCAGTTTGAAAACTTTTCCACTGAGGCAAATCATGATATACTTGAAATTCAGAATGGACCATATCACACCAGTTCCCAGATTGGACAGTTTAGCGGAGCTGAACTTCCTTCATCTTTACTCAGTACAACTCATGAAGTTCTTATTCATTTTTTTAGTGATCACTCAGAAAACAGACAAGGCTTTAAGATTATATACCAAGGTAAGAGAAAAAACTATTACATTTAATTGAAATCCAAATAAATTATTGGATAATGCATTTATATATAAATTATAAACTGTTTGGTATTTTAAGAAAGAAAAATCAGTCACAATTTGGAGCTGATTAACTGACCTTTATTTTAAATGAATTGACTAAAAATGTTTTGTTTAATCCCATACTTTCACATGATGCTAGAATAATTTTAAATAATACAATTAGAGGAATGTTATTAATTACTAGAAGGAAAAATAGCTGAATGGATTTGGTTGAAATGAAGGTAAATCTCAGTACCTACTGTGTGCGTTTATAAAAATGATATGAATCAAAATAATATTTATTTTATTTTTACTTCAAAAGGACAGTTTTGTTTAGAAAGAAAAATTCCATTTAAGATTGAAATTATCAACAAATTACCAATTTTTAGTAGGCACCTATGTTTTTAGCTTTTGGTTGGTAGAAAAAAAAAGTTACATCTATATTTATTCGACCATTTTATTATTCCTTTAATCATTACAATACAGCTTTGGTTAGGGGGGTATTTTGTGCCTTCTAGAGAAACAAAGAAGTTGTTTTCACAACATTATTGTATCCCATGGTCTACATTTATTAAGACAGGAAACATTTTTCACATGGTTTGGCCTCTTCATTACCATTATAAACCATCTCATCTTAAAAAAATGAGATGAATGGAAGGCAAAACTTTGAATTGCTCTTCACAGTAATTACCAAGATATATCAGTTGGTAGCTCTTTTTGAAAATGAGCCGTGTCACAGCATGTATGGTATGACTTTGGATTTTTTATTTTCCTTTAACATTTCCATTGTCAGAGAAAATATTCTGCTTTCATGAAATTTAGAGAAGGGGCCCCATGTACTATTGGGTGAGAGAACAAGGATCCTGGCTTCATTAGGTGGGAGGACAAGGTTACTGCCTTGGGAACCTATCCACCTGTCTTTGCGGCAAAGGGCAGCTGAAACTTTAAAGGGACACTCAACCCAAAATTTTTCTTTTATGATTCAGATAGAGCATGAAATTTTAAGCAAATTTCTAATTTACTCCTATTATCAAATTTTATTCATTCTCATGGTATCTTTATTTGAAAAGCAAGAATTTAAGTTTCGATGCTGGCCCATTTTTGGTGAACAACTTGGGTTGTTCTTGCTGATTGGTGGATAAATTCACCCACCAATAAACAAGTGCTGTCCAGGGTACTGAACCGAAAAAAATAGCTTAGATGCCTTATTTTTCAAATAAAGATACCAAGAGAACGAAGAAAAATTGATCATTGGAGAAAATTAGAAAGTTGCTTAAAATTGCATGCTCTATCTGAATCACGAAATAAGAAAATTGGGTTCAGTGTCCCTTTAAGTCCACTGCCCACATGTAATATTGCACAAGCATTTGCTTTTGTAGTGCTGCTCCTGCTCTTGTGAGAGCAGGGCCTGTCAATCACCCTGCACAAGCAACTTTGGTGTGACTTTTTTCTTCAATCTCAGATGTAGCGGAAATGTTACAAAGCAGAAGTCATATTATCGCTTCTTTGCAACTTGTGGCAAGCATGCTTGTATGAGCGATCCTGCCACACAAAGGCTCCAAAACAGTATCCACTGCTTAGTATTTGCTTAGTATTTGTTATTGCATTTTTTTTAAATTAAATAAGATTCTTTTCTAATTAGGAATAAAGAAATGTTGTGCTACTTTTTATTACACTATCTCTGATAGCATTATATTTTTAACAAACATGTTCATTTCTTGCACATAATTGTTAACTTTTTCTTACATATAGAGCCTTTTTTTAAATAGATTTAAATAGATTCAACTGTTGTTCTAAGGTGGCAATGAGTATGTTAAGTGCTATTAATCATTATTTTATCACCACAATAATCAAATATATTCAGGATATCCTTTTTGAACCACCCTTTGCTCTACAAAGAACAGGAAAATATATAAATGGGCTAAAGGAGGATTTTAATAAGACAAACAGGAATAATAATAATTTAAAATGTGGAAGATTGTTCTTTATCATCTATTAAGACTCTTGATGCAGAGTAATGCCATGACCATGCTGAAATAATGATAGCACAGGATGTACAATAATGGAAGAATCAGTTTCAACAAGCATTTACACAAATGCTGGAATGACTATTTCATACCATCCAACATTGAGTCTCTCAGTGGTTGGAAATAGGAGTTTGAGGCAGGATTTGGCAGCTCCCAGGTTTCTTTAAAGAAATTGGGACACAAATAAGGAATTAAAAACTGCAGGCGGACAGTGGGACAGAGCATCCAATCCATAACTAGGATATCTGGGAATTTTGTTTCTGGCACATCGGTTTTATTGGGACTTTCATGGGAAGTGAAGTATAATTTAAATCAATGCTTTATACCTGATCATAAGTTACTGCAATTTGCCTATTTATTATCAAGCTGGTGTTAATATAAGTTCTACAGTTGCTTTTAAATAGTAGTCTGTTCTTCCACAAGAGTTTACAGTAAAGAATGACAGTTCTAGATTTTACAGAGAATAAGTAGATTGCAAGGGCACTTCTTATCAGAAGATGCTATAGTAACTTAATAAAAGCCTATGTGGTAGATTTAACAAGGGCTGGATGGCCCTTGTTCCCCTTGTTTCTGTGCGAGCCTTCAGGCTCGCCGGAAACAGCCATTATGAAGCAGTGGTCTAAAGACTGCTGCTCCATAACTTGTCCGCTGCCTCTTAGGCTGCGATCTTCAATCCGACTGATCCTTTATGATCGGGCTGATTGACACCCCCTGCTAGCGGCCGATTGGCCGCGAATCTGCAGGGGCGGCATTGCACAAGCTGTTCTGGTGAACTGTTGTGCAATGATAAATGCTGACAGCATTCAGCGATGTCTGATAAATAACCAGCCAATACAAGTGGCTGGTTATTGCTACTGTGAGCTCGAGGTAGCAATTTGCACTCTGAATTTGAAACAGAGATCAGATCTCTGGTTAAGTTTTAAATGTGTCCCAATTGCCCCAAAATACAGTGTAGTGTAATTAAGAAGCATTTTTTTTTAAAGTAACTGCAAGAAGCAGTTATGAGGGGTTAAAGATGGCGGGTGTGGGGAATTAGAAAAAAAAAACTTTACATTGCAGTCTATAGCGAGTGCGACTGTGTGTTATATACACATATTAACACATAAATAAATATGTATATATTCATATACATTTATATTTAAATTTGCTGTCCATTGCTGCACGACTTACCCCCCTCGCTGCGCTAGGTTCTCATACGGTGTCTCATGGCACTAGAACGAGGCTCACATTGGAGCCTATGAAAACACGCTTTTGTGCAATGTGAACACAAAGTTGTTTTCATATTGCACCTAACTTGTAATACCAGTGCACTAAGTTGAGCGCAAATATCACCCCCACAAAAGAGATATTTTGCACTCCACTTGTAATCTGGCCATAAAGTGCAATCTTCCCTTGCTGGGTGCATAAGGCAAGTAGCTAGATTAGCAAGAAGGTAGCTGTTTAGTATCTAGAAGAGGCTAACTACAGTGTGGGAGCTATGTCTGAATTTCATGGGTGCCTGGAACAAAAGGATGTAAGTGAAGACTGTACATGGTTGTACAAAATGATAATGTTAACTATAGAAAATCTAGTTAAAGATCCATGTTTTCAGTTTTTCCAAACAAGAGGCAGTGGTGGTTCTAGAACTTAATATTATGGATCTCAATGGGGTGCTTCATGTTATTTTGGAGGTGATGGTAAATTTCAGACTTTAAGAATGTTGCAGTGAAAGATATAGTAGTATACAAGCCAAACCGTATATATATATATATATATATATATATATATATATATATATATATATATATATATATATATATATATATATATATATATATATATATATATATATTTATAATAAAAGATTTATAATGCTACTTGGTATCTTCTGTTCCTCCACCCTTGTTCATTTCCTCTTTTGGCTGGGCTGTGACACCCACTCTCTACTTAGGCTTCCTAAGGGCTTTTAAAGGGCTGGATACTAAGTAGCATAATATAACACACACACACTGATTGGATGTTCACTGGAATTGTTATTAAAAAAATAGTTTATACCAGTAAACTGGTTTAACCCTTTTCTCAGATAGATAATTAAAGGTACACATATACTTTTTTAATGGCAAAGATTACATATATGGCATTTTGATTAGCTAAAGTTTACTATCATTTACTAAGTTTACATAGAATAGTTTGCTGTCTTCCAGAGGCTTGTGTTAGAAAAATTGTGGAGGGGTTCGACTTTTTAGAGCACTGGGATGACTTTTCACTTGGGTACAATTTGCACTGTAAAGATGGATTGCACCTGAATGATACAGGTGCAGGTGTGTTGGGGGAGAGGATGGTAACGTGTTTAGAAAATTGTTTAAACTAGGGAAGGGGTAAGGTCAGTCCAAACATAATAGATATTGGAAGTGGGATTTAGGGAAGGTTTGCTTGTTTGCTGGTGATACAAACATTTGTAACAGAGTTCATGTTCCAGGAGGGTTTGATGAAAAGTGATATAAAAAAAACTGGAGGAGTGGGAAAATAAATGGGCTCTGAAACCAAAATTATGCATATAGGATCCAAAAACCCAAAGGCCAATTATAGGGTTAATGGTACATTACTGACTGTATCTAAAAAGGAACAGACTTGTGAATTATTATTTCAGATGATTTAAAATTTGGTACACAATGCAGCAGGACAGTCAGTAAGGCCAGTAAAAGTTTAGGTTGCATTGGGAGATGTATTAGTAGCAGAAAAGCAAGGTTCTTATGCCTCTTTACAGATCATTAGTTAGCCCTGATGTAGAATAATGTGTACAGTTCTGGAGACTATGGGGCATATTTATCAAGCTCCGTATGGAGCTTGATGCCCCTTGTTTCCGGGGATCCTTCAGGCTTGCCGGAAACCGAAGTTATGAAGCAGTGGTATAAAGACCGCTGCTCCATAACTTGTCCGCCTGCTCTGAGTCCACGTACAGAAATCAACCCGATCAAATACGATCAGGTTGATTGACACCCCCTGCTAGTGGCCGCAAATCTGCAGGGGGCGGTATTGCACCAGCAGTTCACATATCAGCTATATCGGATCATGTCCACTCGCACCATAGTAAATAGGCCCCTATATCTTCAGAAAGATATAAATAAACTAGAAACTGTCCAAAGGAGGGCTACTAAAATGGTACATGGTATAAAATAAAAAATGTACAAAGAAAGACCTAAATATGTATAGTTTAGAGAAGGGAAAGGAAAGAGGTGACATGATAGAATCCTTCACATTTTTGAAGGGAATTAATAAGGTGGAAACTTAAAGCATTTTACACAAAAAATAAATACCAAAACAAGGGGTTAGAGGGTAAAAGTTTTAGGAGAAATGTTAAGAAGCATGTTTTTGTATGTATAGATATATAATTGTCTATATATGTGTAGTTAATTGTGTTTTTCAATATTGGGCAGAAAGAGAAGCAGTCTGCCAGAAATGAACAGCAGCTCAAAAGTTTGTTCTATGGCCCAGTTGCCACCTGGGAATAGCTTCTTTCTGCCCAATTGTGCTTTTCACAGAGGAAAACTTTCCTGTAGTATATCAGTCTTATCCTGCCAACATGGTAACTCCAGCCCTGAAATACCAGGCAATTCTCCTCTGAACAAGTAAAATGGCAACCCCAGAAAATCGTTTCAGCCTTCTCTGGATCTCTTCAGTGAGGTGCAGCCATATCCCTCTAAGCACATTGGGCAAGGAGTCCACATCTGGTTTCCCCCATTACCCTTAGGGAAACTATCCATATCCCTCTAAGCAAATTGGGCAAGGAGTCCCATCTGGTTTCCCCCATCACCCTTAGGGAGACTATTACTAATCATGCTTGTCATGAAGGGGTTGAATAATTTTAAGACTGCAGAATTCATTAAAAGTTGAATTTTCAGTTGAATTTGGGGAAACAACTTGAAGCATTTGTTGTTTTGACCTATTTCTATTGCTTTTGTTTGATTTGTTCATTGAAAACAGCTGAAAGTCTGTAAATGTTGACATTAAACCTGATTTGCAATGGTTGAATAATTTTGATATATATATATCTATATACTAAAAAGAGGAGAAAGAGGTGTCTGGGATCAATAATCAAGCCAAATAAGTTTGTGTGCCCCTACAGCTATTGCCCATACACCATATGTGTACATTTCAATGGATGCAGTTTATGCAAAATATACTTCTTTGAAGAAAAGAGACAATCACAAATGTAAGACTAACAGGCTGTAGGAGTATCCACAAACCTTTAGTGTCCAGATGTATCCACAAGCTATAATTGGCATTAAAAGTAATGAACAGTCAAAATGTAATGAACAGTCAAAATGTAACAAACAAATGTGCTGTAAGCGGAAGGCAGAAAGATAGGCACTACCAGTGAGGATCATAAACCAAATTGAGTGGTATGCAGATATAACTTAAACCGCTATGCGGCTGGATCCACTCACCGGTCCTGGTGCCCCTTCAGTGTTAAAACGCTTACTATGTCAGCTGCAGCCTCAGCGTGTTTGCGAGTTTGTCCTACTCACTGTCACACTGTAGCGGTGCGTGTAGCCAAACCATGTGTCCTGCTTGTCCAATCCTATGCAAAGTTGGTGCTGTCAGCTTTAGCTTGTATGTGAAAAAATCCTCTGTAGTACACCTGGTCTATGCTGCAAAATTGCTGTGACATGCTTAGAAGGAGGCAAAGGAGCGATATTCAAAAATGAAAGTCTTTCCTCTGCAAATCATGTTAATAATGCAGTAAATAGAAAAACGAGTAGCAAAGGTGTTCTTCCAATTTAAAAACCTCCAAAATTTATTGAAAAGTAAAAGGATAAAAAATCCAACATACAAAGGTACCATAGACTGTAAATAAGTTATTAGCAATGAAGCAGCAACAACAACGCTAACATGTTTCGGCTAAAGGCCGTATTTATAGCTAATGGGTACACCTGTGACCTGACTTTAAGTACCCCCTGTTGATATCTCATTGGTTTAAAAACAAACAGTGCTGATCACTGCTAATAAACGCAGTAGAAATTTAATGGCATATAACCCTCTCTGTTTAGGACAACTGTATCAGTCGTATTAACCTTAATTGCTAGCTATATTCCTAGTAAAATCCTTGTTAAACATACAAAGGATAGACAGAGAACAAAAACAAAAGTTGAGCAACCACATAATATAAAATAAGAAGTGTACAAAAATATATATGTATATAAATATACAAAAACTAAAACAAAAAACAAAAACTACAATAGAATCATGTAATAAACAAATAAAAAGTTCTGTAAACATGTTGCAAAAATATGTGCTGCAAAAAATACATATATATATATATATATATATATATATATATATTTTTTTTTTTTTTTACAAAAATTATGCAAAAAATAAATATACAAAAATAATAAAAAAAAATGATAATAATGCAAAAATAATGCAAATGTTGTAGACATTGTTAGATATTAATGGATTATATTAGATATAAATTGATAATAATACATATTAATATTAAATATTAGATATTAGAACCCTTATGCATATGCTCTTGGAGTTAAGTGTTAAACTAACACATCTCACATTTCATGTCTCCAATTTAACTAAAAATACAGAGCTAGTAGGACATTATGCACATGGGGTAAAAAAGAGGACCAACATTTATATCATACCCACAAAGATGTAAAAGGGATGAGGAAATACTAAAATATAACATTTACTTCCAATAATTTATCAAGTCAAATTCCATGGGGAACCCTGGTACCCAGGGTAAAAATTCAAAACATCTCCCTCTTGCCCAGCAGTTTGTCTCTATCACCTCCTCTAGGTGGTGTATATATCTTTTCAATGGCCTGCCATCGAAAAGTGGCCAAAGATTTATTGTGTCTTTTGGCCAAATGCTGGACAAGAGGGGTAGTGGCTTCTCCCGTACCAATCGTTGATAGATGATATATATTTCATTGTTTGTGTTATTTTAATCTACAGTACTTTAGTCTTTTTAAATGGGCTTTCTACAACATTCATGTTGTCGCAATGGGGATTTAGCAATTTAGAATTCATTCCCAAAAATTTGTATTTTGAATAATTGTATTTTTCAATAACTAGAATACTATGTTATAAGTTACTGCCACTTTATTGTTATGAAAAAATAATTTCCCGCAGTGTTCTTGGTTTTATATACAAATGGCATTCAGATTTTTTAAAGGGATGTTAAACGTTTTGTACAACTACAGTAGCATGGCTACTGCAACCAATTCTTTTGTATTTTCTTTTTGTGCCTCCATCTCTCTGCAAAGCCATTCTCGAATTTTAACTCTTCAAAAAATATTTTTTTTTTCTATGACATTTCCATTGGTCTTCTTAAAGTTTTTCTGCTTAAACATTTTAAAAACTATAAGAAACAGGCTGATTAATGCATTATTGTTTTTTTGTTTTGTTTTTTTGTTTAGGTTTTTTTTTTAATTAATTAAACCAGGAAACAACCGAATGTATAACTTCAGCATCTAAAAAATGTGACAGGATATGACAGACAAATTGGTTTGGAAAGGTTTTCAAGAAATTAAGGATACATCTAAAACAAATACAAAAATCTTTGTAGAACATTTCTTAATAGATAAAAAAACTGGTGATTGGGGGTATCAAAAAGTCTGAATGTTCTTCAGTCTTGAGAAACCTTTACAAAATCAGAATCTCTAATATATTTTAATAGCCTCAAGACTATATTCTTTGAAAACCTGTTCAACCTGAAAAATGTTTCACTCAGAACTATCAATACATTTAAATAAACCCCATTGTAGAAAAAGGTAAAATAGATGTAGGACATTTAGAACAACTAAAGTAATGTGGTAATAGATGATTTGGTAATAATTGGTAATGATTATTATTATTATTATTATTATTATTATTATCATCATCTTTATTTGTTATGTGCGTACAGATTCCACATTGCATGAGGTACAATGAATAAAGACAAGAACAGGAAAGTTCTATAAAGAGCATTCAATTTAAATAGCTATGTCATGTCATCAGTAATAAGTAATGTTTTGAAGTTTGAAGAACAGAAATTCTCCTTACATAAGAAATGACTAATCCTTAAACAGTCAGATACAATTCTGAAGCATGGATGAAAGAAACAATATGCTTCATAAAGCATCATGTTTTTTGGTGCACATTGTTAATAGCTTTCTTAGAAAAAAATCCTAGAATCTGGAAATGATGGCCAAAAAGCTTATACACAGATAATAGTTTTTTAGACAACCAAAAAGTAAAATATATGATTAAAAGTTTAGCTTTTAAATAACGTATTAAATAAAGTAGTACTATTATAATAAGAAGTTGTGAGACAAAATAAACAGATTTTCATTAATCAAGTCAAATAAAATATAATTGTTTACAGTTCTAAAAATTAATAAATGGATGTTATTATCATCAATTCTCTAGATCTCATTTCTTAATGCACTTTTATATGTTATGTGGCCCCTGAAAAAATGGTATACACATTAAGAATAAAAGCTAATGTTTCTTTTCATACCCACCAAACCGTTGGAGCACTATTGAAACAGTATAATTAATTAAAAGACAAATACATTCTTAAAAATGCACATTTGCTTTGATAACATGCTTTTTATTCTGTCTAATTATATATACTTGTCACTAGCACAGACATCCATTTGAATGTTTAATTCTCATTATTTGATTGGTTGTTTTAGTGTGCCTTGGACAGATGCAATCAATGACCTTGGCTGTGTCTCTTGATTAACTGAACTCTGTAAAAACAAAGAGAAATGTGAGATACTAAGAAATACTGCATCTCATCATTCTCTCTAAATTTATTTAGGCTTTTAATAATAAGGGGTGATGCCAATAGCCACACATACTTCACTGTCCCTTAGAGGTAAATATTTGAATCAATACTTGTCATAGTCAGAACCAAAAAACCTCAAAGTGCAATGAAGAAAACATTCTAAAGTTTGAATTTGAAATTGAATTTGAAATATAATTTGCTGTGTCTTTTCGTTTTACAAATGTGCATAATCTGCTCGATTTTGAATCTCACCCCATTGAATGGAATCCATCACAGCTTTATAATTCAAAACCATTCCATTTAATTTGAGAAGCCTATAATAATCCACTTATCACAAGCTCTTCAAATCCATGAGCACCAAGATAACACCCATTATATATTTCAAGAGTAAAGTTAGACACTGATATTCTAATTATAAAAAAATCCAGCAGGTTTTAATGCTTACATTCTTAGGGGCCAATTTAAGAAGATTCAGGCTCACCGGAAACAGGAGTTAAGAAGCAGCTGTCTTAAGACCACTGCTCCTTAACTCGTCCACAGCTTCTGAGGCGGCGTACAGCAATCAGCACGATCAGATAGATCGGGTTGATTGAAAGCAGGACGCAACATTGCACAAGCAGTTCACCAGAACTGATTGTGCAATGATAAATGCCGACAGCCTATGCTGTGCGATGTGCGGAGGACATGATCTCTATGATCTTCATAAGAAATTAAACATATATCCCAAGTAACACTTTTTATTTATGAATCTTCACTAAAAGAAAATATGATAATCAGAATGTTAGTTTAGAATTGTGATGGAACGTCTGGCTGTTTAAAGAGGTTATGCAGTTATTTATTACACACACCATGAATTGGTATTAAAAGTGAAAAGCCTACATCCAGATACATTACAGTGGATATAAAAAGCTTACACGTCCTTATGACATTGCAGGGGTTTTTTAAATGTAAAGGAAAAAATAACAACAATGTAAATGTCATACTTTTTTCATCTGTAATGTGATCTTCCAACAAACAAAATTCCAGAGGAAAAAGAAAAAGAAATTAATAATTATTGGGAACAATTTAAATAAATAAAAACTATGACAACCTGATTGCATAAGTCTGCACAATCATTTATAATGGGGGCATTCTAAATCATGCCTTTAAATAATTTGCATACACCTTCCATCAATGAAAGTGATTCTGATTACACACAGTTTAAGGTGTTGCTGTAGGATTTCTTTGAATATTTTGGGGTTGCATACTACTGGGAAAGCCAAGATTTGTCTAAGAAACAGCAAGTGCTATTTTTTTTAAAGTAAATTGTCAAAAGAGGGATTATTGAAGGCACTGGATATACCATGGAGCACTGTCAAAGCCATCATCAATAAGTAGAGTAAATGTGGCACCACAGAGACATTGTAAAGAACAGGATGACCTCCAAAGTTGATAAGAGGATGAGGAGAAAACGTATGATAGAGGCTACCAAAAGGCCAACAGCAACACTGAAGGAGCTATAGGCATTTTTAACTAGTACCAGTCACTCCTTGCATGTGACCACCGTCTCTTATATTCTGGATATGTGTGGGCTATGGTGTAGGATATTAAGATGGAAATCCTTTCTTATATAAAGGGAGCATCCAAGCCAATATAAATGATGCCAAAATATTCAGTCAGTCACCTCAAACCATGTGGGAATATTTGCTATAGACTGACAATACAAATGCCGAACTTCCTAGCCTAAATTTAATAGATTTTTTGTCACAAAGCCTATAAAGCTCATCATCCAAGGAATACCATACCGACTTTGAAGCATGATGGTGTTGGTAGCATCATGCTTTGGGGCTACTATTCTTCAAAGCTCTTGTCAAGATAGATGGGATAATGTATAGCTCTAAATATCAAGATATTTTGGAACACAAACTGCTTGCCTCTGTTAAAAAACTGAAGATGAAGAGGAATTGTCCATTGCAACATGACAATGACCCAATCCAAGGCATGGCTTCAGAAAAGGAAAAATCAAAGTCTTGGAATGGCCCAGTCAGAGCCCAGTCCTCAATTCCATTGAAAATACGTTGAATTACCTAAAAAGAGCTATAGCCAGGAGATCCCCTCACAATTTAAAGGAACAAATTGTGTGGGATTAAATTCCAAAGTCCAGATGTGCAACATTGATGGAGACTTAGGCCCTAATGTTAAAAGAAATCATCAGACCCACGATATACACTGTTTTTTGTTTTGCCAGTCTTTCAATCCATATGTCTGATAATATTTTAAAATAAATTGATGTGAAAAGGATCATAAGACCCACATATATGGCCTTTCTTTTCTTGCCAGTCTCACAATTCATGTGCCCGATGATATTTTAAAATAAATTGGGCTGACCCTCTCTGATCTAAATAAGTGTGATATATCTTCCATAGTAAACAATATGGATGTCAGTTTCAGTAAATTCTGCCAATATCGCCAATTATCTGAGAATGCATCAAAAGTATAAATATAGATAGATATATGTGTGTGTATGTATGAATGTGTATACATGTACATTTGTTTTTATATGTATATTTGTGTGCACCTACATTTTTACACCTATAAACACAAAAATATACGTTTGCACATATATAAACACACATGCATATTTTTAGACATATATATATGTGTGTGTGTATATATATATATATATATATATATATATATATATATATATATATATATATATATATATATATATATGTGTGTGTGTGGGGGGGCATAAATGTGTATACATGTGTATCTGTGTGTTTACTGTATATGTATATTTGTGTACCCATACATATTTACATCTATTAACACATAAATACACATGCATACACATATATAAACACACATGCACATTTAATGAATTTTAAGTGAAATAAATAATTGTGTCCCTTAAACTTTGCTTTCGTCAAAGTATCCTCCATGTGCAGCAATTACAGACTTGCTGACCTTTGGCATTCTAGTTTTCAATTTGTTGAGGTAATCTGAAGAGATTTCCATCCATGCTTTCTGAAACAACTCTCACAAGTTGGATTGGCTTGATGGGCACTTCTTACATACCATACAGTCAAGCTGCTCCCACAACAGCTATACAATTGAGATCTGGTAACTGTGCTTGCCACTCCATTAAAGACAGAATACCAGCTGACTGCTTCTTGTATAGTTTGGAGCTGGGCTACAATCAAGTGCTGTCCACAGGGTATGGCATGGCATTGCAAAATCAAGTGATAGCCTTATTTTTTCAAATCCCATTTAATCCTAGTGAGACAGAGAGAGAGAGAGAGAGAGAGAGAGAGAGAGAGAGAGAGAGAGAGATGTAAACAATCAAATACCTTGTCATACACCATATCCTTTTTAACCCTTCACATTTTTTTATGAATATTTAAATTGTATATATATTTGTTTTATTAAAAGTGTATATTTAAATGTAATATCTTATTTTAATGTGTTTTGTGTAACTTTTTTTAACCCCTACACTTTACTTTAGGTCTTGTTGTGCTAAATATCCTAGTGCAGTTTCAGCTTTTACTCGATTGCAAACTATGTAAGAGCAAGTTAGCGCGTTCAGGATATCCATTGAAAATATAGGTTACGCTAGAGCAATATAACTAAAGGAGTATATTAACCAAAAGCGCAGAAATATACTTGTTAGATGTAGTTCCACCAGGTACAAACCTAACTAGTATTAGTCATTAAGAATATCTGAAAGCACATCCCACAATGCCCAGATTGTGACATGGATACCCAAGGTACCTAGCGAGGAGTGAACATATTCCTCCATTTTCCATATATAAACAATTATATCTAGTACCTGTGTCCAACTAGGTGGTTTCTCCTTCAACCAAGCTCTCGCTAGTGCCAGTTTACATGGCAGAATGATAATAATAATAATAGCAAAATTTGATTGTAACTTAAGAAGGAGCACACCCTTAAAACCTTACTGTATAACAGTTACATTTTATGGCAAGTCCACCACATATGTAGATAATTGCAAGTTCAGTGACTTTATCTCCAGCATTTTTCATATTTATCTGGAAAAAAATGTATGTAACAATTGTGGAACCATATGCCATCTAACTTAAATTTTATAATAAAGCTGTTACACAGTGTATAGCTTTTTAGTGTAGCAATCACCTTATGCCAACATGTATGAGGAATATCTACAGATAGAGGCCCATTTATCAAGCTCCGCTGCTCCATAACCCTGTCCGCCTGCTTTGATGAGGCGGACAGAAATCGCCACAATTCAACCCGATCGAGTACGATCGGGTTGATTGACACTCCCCTGCTGGAGGCCCATTGGCCGTGAGTCTGCAGGGGGGCGGCTTTTCACCAGCAGCTCACAAGAGCTGCTGGTGCAATGCTGAATACGGAGAGCATATTTCTCTCCACATTCAGCAATGTCTGTCGGACCTGATCCGCACTGTCAGATCAGGTTCGACAGACATTTGATAAATAGGCCTCATAGACTTCACAAATTTTGGGAAATTAAGCAAAAGAACACTATGGGGCTGAATTATCAAGCTTTGAATGGAGCTTGATGACCCTGTTTCCGTGCGAGCCTTTAGGCTCCCCGGAAACAGTAGTTATGAAGTAGCGGTCTAAAGACTGCTGCTCCATAACTTGTCCACTACCTCTGAGGCTGCAGTCTTCAATTCACCCTATCCTATACGATCAGGCTGATTGACATCCCATTGGCCACAAATCTGCAGGGGGCGGCATTGCACAAGCAACATTAGGGGCCATGATGTTAGAAAAAAAGACAGGAAAATGTCTTTAACATTGAGATGCATACTGTATATATGTGTGAGTGTACATATGTATTTAGGTATTTCTATGTTTATATATGTATTTGCATACATATAGACCTATATATAAGTGTGTTGGAGCCCTTTGCAGTTCAGTAGATGAAAACATGAAAACGCATATTTATGCAATATCCATATTTAATAAAGTGTTCTAATGAGTATTTAGTGTAAATATTTCAAATTCCAATGTTCTGCACATCGAAGAATAAGTATTTATAAATAGATATTCCTATAATTATATCTGTATATATCTATACCTATATATAATCAACTATATATGTAGGTATATATATATATATATATAAATATACCTCAAAAATATAAACTATTTATATATATATATATATATATATATAAATATGCTCCAAAATACCAATAGATATATGTAGAAATATGTATTTATCAATAAAAAGAACATATTGTGCTATGTGAAGAACATTTGAATGGGAAATATGTATATTTCCATGTTGGGTTAGCGCACTTGAGAATATGCGACCGGTTTTGCACGTGAGTAGGGTTCTAGGTTTTTTTCACTTTTTTTGCTCCATGACTTCTATTGGGAATACATTAACATGTTCGCAATATTCCTGCTTTGGCTTATTGCATTCATCGGGTTAGCGCAAGAGCGAAAACCTTTACTTTCAACTTGTAATATGAGCGCTACCCGACTGGAGTTAGCACATGAGTGTGTGTATGTGGGGGGGGGGGGGTTACACACTGCTCCACTTGTAATCTGGCCCTTAGTCTCTTGATTTGTAATTTGGTCTGATAGATTTTTGTGAATTTGTGAATTAGTGTGATCAACTATCAAATTATCTTGCTTCCGTTCAAGTGAATCTGTACACTCACTTGTAGATGCTATGTCACAATCCAATACCAACCCATGTCTCACAATTATTCTCAGCTAACAGCTGATGTAAAGGCCTGTTTTTTTAATGTACAATGGTTACATAAATAGTAAGTCTTTCAGGCCAAAAAGGGTATAAAGGAACTTGTGAACCCCTGCAGCAGTTACTCTGGTAAAGTTAAAGACTAAGGGGCCTATTTATCATGATGTGAGCGGACATGATCCAATATTGAGGATAATGTCTGCTGCACATCGATAAATGCCTACACCATACGCTGTTGGCATTTATCATTGCACCAGCAGTTCTTGTGAACTGCTGGTGCAATTCCGCCCCCTGCAGATTTGCAGCCAATCGTCCGCTAGCAGGGGGTGTTAATCAACCCGATCATATTCAATCGGGTTGATTTCCGGTGATTTCTGCCACCACCTCAGAGCAGTCGGACAGGTTATGGAGCAGCGGTCTTTAGACCGCTGCTTCATAACTTGTGTTTCTGGCGAGCCTTCAGGCATCAAGCTCCATAGGGAGCTTGATAAATAGGCCCCTAACTGTAGATCTTAATAAGGCCAGCTATCACACAGATGTTTTAAGTGGCTGTGTATTAAAGCAGATTCCAACAAGTGACCCTTTCAGCAAGCCAGATGTCACTCGCTGCAGTTCAAAGTAAATTTCTCACTGTTGCTGATATTCTGTGGCACCAAACACGAGCGTTCCACAAGAGCTATGGTCACATGGTTGTTATGTTGACCTCTAAAACATTTTGGCTCTGGTGAGTAAATAAGTCCACAATCAGCCTCTAACATGGTTTCTTTGCCACTAGGAGTATCATGTACAGGTGGTATTGCTTTCATTTAAGATGGTGGATTTTAAAAGTGTATTTTGGTGTTTTCAGTAATGGAGCAGACACTGAATCCATCTGCTTTTTATGTGAGAGAGGGATAGAGAAATGCCTGCAATAGCATAATTGTTTATACATTCCATCATATAGTAAAAAGTATTTTGATATATCAGTTAAATATGGAACTTTGTGGCAAATCAAATCAATATAAATACTTTGCTTTTAGTAAATTTGTTGCAGGTAAGTCTTAAGTGGACAAATACTTATTTGGGGTTTATTTTTTGCTTGTTAACAATATCAGATTTTAGTATATTTTATAACAGACTATAATTTGTGCTCTTCTAAATTCTACCCTGTTTCTTTCATTTTTGAACTGGTTCTGTTTGACAAAAAATAGCTTTTTTTAGAGGAAAGGAACAATATGAACATCCTAGCAGAAAGGTATTTGTGGTTCAGTCACTGAAATGAGCTCAGCATATGTGAGAACACAAAGAGGAAATTGATGGGTGGTAGCCTAGTTAGTATATCAATAAAACAATATAGAGATATTTGTTGGTTGCAATTTAAAGATTGTTAAGTGCTAATCTGTATTTATTCAAATTCAACTGGCAAACATCACATTTGTGTTAACAAAATCGAATTCCAAGTTGGGTGCTGTGTTCACAGCTGTGGAGAATTAAATACAAGTTACCTTGTTTATTAGTATTCTCTTGGGTTGTGATTGCATGCTCATCTCAGAGAACAGAACAATCTGTTATAATAATACCCCCCTTTACACCTGCATTGTGGGCTTTTGAACATGCACTAAAAAAAATGAATGGTGTGATTAAAATGGCATTTTTATGTGATAAAAAGGTGTACTTTTCCAACAGAGTTCATTCAGAGAAGCATTTTAGAATAGATAACACACGTTTTAATCAGAAATCATTTTTACTGTGGTGTTAATAGAATTTTTCCTGGTTCAGTGTTCACATAATTTAGAAACAGAGGTTCTTTTTTGCAGATATAATATGCTTTTGAGCACTGATACTTGCATATGACTGTATTTCCCTCATTAGAGTTAGGAAGGACATAGCTAGTCAAAAGAACTTAGTAGACATTATCTGTCAAAATGTTGGCATTAATAACAACAATAGATTTATGTACTATATAGACCCCTTAGCTTCATGTAAGCAAATATTTTTTACTGTCCTTTGTGATTATTCTTACTGGTTTTAAAAACCGAGTTAAAATGTTTGTTGTATGATGTCTCATATATACCACTCTATTAAAAGAAGGTGGTGAATTTAAATATATATATATATATATATATATATATATATATATACAGGTAGCCCTCAGTTTACGCCGGGGTTAGGTTCCAGAAGGAATGGTTGTAAATCGAAACCGTTGTAAATTGAAACCCAGTTTATAATGTAAGTCAATGGGAAGTGAAGGAGATAGGTTCCAGGCCCCTCTTAAAATTGTCATATTAAAAGCTTTGAAATGAAGACTTTAAATGCTAGACAGCATTATAAACCGAATAAAATAATCACACAACACAGAAAATATAATTAAACTAAGTTAAATGAACAAAACATTTGCTAAACAGCATTATAAACCTAATAAAATAATCACACAACACAGACTTCACTTGCATTTTTCTGCAAACAGTTCTTTCTATGCATTCCAATCTGGACTGAGTTATAGACAGGAAATTCTTGTTCCTTTGAAATCTGCTTGATAGCTCAGGTCTGGTTAAACTGATTAATTTCAGCTTGCTTGGCTTTGCTGCAACACAAGCGGACAGCTCCACCTACTGGCTATTTTAATAAATGCACTGCTTCTCAATGCTTTTCAATAGCAGTCACATGACTGGAAAAAAAGGTTGTTATTCTGAAACGGTGTAAATTGAACCGTTGTAAAACGAGGGCCACCTGTATATATATATATATATATTTTTTTATTTTTTTTTAAAAAGATAAAGAAAGAATCCAGGCGTTTTCTCCAAGTCTGTTTAAAACATAGAAGTTTATTGCATCAATTAAAATAATAGGCTTGAATACAGAGCTAGCCAATGATTAAAAAGTCAACACCTTGTCTTACAAGTTTCAGCCTCCACGGCCGTAATCATAGACATACTCCCTTAGTGTATGGGAGGTGTTTTTATAGGGCTTTCCTCCGCCCAGTTAAAAACAAAACTAATTAACACATTAATTACCAACTATTAATACTTATACAAAGAATGCAATATAAATACATGATAGAATTAGTGAATACATTTGATATCATTGGCAATTTACATTTGTAATTTACTTTCATAATGAGAAAATTAAATAGTAAATAAATAAATAAATAAAGGCCAAATCAGAGTGAAATATATAATAAAAAGTAGCTCATTTGTAGTAAGGTGATATTCATAATAACCAAAACTGTTATTAAGCAGCTGATAAATCATTTATACCCTTTGCAGACACAACTATTAACTGGTATTTAGTTTTTATCTAGTTTTGTTCAGTTATTGAAGCAGCAGTATATATCATCAAAGGAAATAGATAGAATACTTATAATGTTATTATTATAGACACACCATTTTTATGCATATATTATACATTATATGTCCAATATGCCCATGTACTGTTTAGAGATATGACACATTTACATAAATATGCTTAATCTATACCAAACCTATCCCATATAATCTATTCATTTATTTCTAGACTAGTACTAAAGCCCGTGTACACGGGCCATTTTTTTCAGAACAGCGGTCCCACCCCTTGCTCTCTCCCCCCTTTCTTTTGCTCTCTCTTCCCCCCTCTCTTTTGCTCTCTCTTCCCCCCTCTCTTTTGCTTTCTTTCCCCCCTCTCTTTTGCTTTCTCTCCCCCCTCTCCTTTGTTCTCTCTCTCCCCTCTTTTGCTCTCTCTCTCCCCTCTTTTGCTCTCTCTCTCCCCTCTTTGGCTCTCTCCCCCCTTTCTTTTGCTCTCTCTTCCCCCCCTCTCTTTTGCTTTCTTTCCCCCCTCTCTTTTGCTTTCTCTCCCCCTCTCCTTTGTTCTCTCTCTCCCCTCTTTTGCTCTCTCTCTCCCCTCTTTTGCTCTCTCTCTCCCCTCTTTGGCTCTCTCCATCCTTTCTTTTGCTCTCTCTCCCCCCTCTTTGTCTCTCCCCCCCCCCCCTTTGGCTCACCCCCTCCTCTTTGGCTCCCCCCCCTCTTTGGCTCTCCCCCCCCCCCCTCTTTGGCTCTCTCCCCTCTTTTGCTCTCTCTCCTCTTTGGCTCTCTCTCTCCCCTCTTTGGCTCCCCCCCTTTGGCTCTCTCTCCCCCCTCTTTGGCTCTCTCTCCCCCCTCTTTGGCTCTCTCTCCCCCCTCTTTGGCTCTCTCTCCTCTTTGGCTCTCTCTCTCCCCCCTCTTTGGCTCTCCCCTCCCCTTTGGCTACCCCCTCCCCTTTGGCTCCCCCCCTCTTTGGCTCTCCCCCCCCCCCTCTTTTGCTCTCCCCTCCCCTCTTTGGCTCTCTCCCCCCTCTTTTGTTCTCTCCCCCCTCTTTGGCGCTCTCCCCCCCCTCTTTGGCTCTCTCCCCCCCTCTTTGGCTCTCCCCCCCCTCTTTGGCTCTGCCCCCCCCTCTTTGGCTCTCTCTCCCCCCTCTTTGTCTCTCTCCCCTCTTTTGCTCTCCTCTTTGGCTCTCTTTCCTCTTTGGCTCTCTCTCTCCCCCCTCTTTGGCTCTCCCCCCCTTTAGCTCTCCCCCCCCCCCCCTTTGGCTCTCCCCCACCCTCTTTGGCTCTCTCTCCCCCCTCTTTGGCTCTCTCTCCTTTTTGGCTCTTTTTCCTTTTTGGCTCTCTCTCTCCCCCCTCTTTGGCTCTCCCCCCCTTCTCTTTGGCTCTCCCCTGCCTTCTCTTTGGCTCTCTTCCCCCCCTTCTCTTTGGCTCTCTCTCCCCCCCTTCTCTTTGGCTCTCTCCCCCCCCCTTCTCTTTGGCTCTCTGCCCCCCCTTCTCTTTGGCTCTCTGCCCCCCCTTCTCTTTGGCTCTCTGCCCCCCCCTTCTCTTTGGCTCTCTGCCCCCCCCCTTCTCTTTGGCTCTCTGCCCCCCCCCCCCTTCTCTTTGGCTCTCTGCCCCCCCCCTTCTCTTTGGCTCTCTGCCCCCCCCTTCTCTTTGGCTCTCTGCCCCCCCCTTCTCTTTGGCTCTGTGCCCCCCCCTTCTCTTTGGCTCTCTGCCCCCCCCTTCTCTTTGGCTCTATGCCCCCCCCCTTCTCTTTGGCTCTCTGCCCCCCCTTCTCTTTGGCTCTCTGCCCCCCCGCCTTCTCTTTGGCTCTCTGCCCCCCCCCCGCCTTCTCTTTGGCTCTCTGCCCCCCCCTTCTCTTTGGCTCTCTGCCCCCCCCTTCTCTTTGGCTCTCTGCCCCCCCTTCTCTTTGGCTCTCTGCCCCCCCCCCTTCTCTTTGGCTCTCTGCCCCCCCTTCTCTTTGGCTCTCTGCCCCCCCCTTCTCTTTGGCTCTCTGCCCCCCCTTCTCTTTGGCTCTCTGCCCCCCCTTCTCTTTGGCTCTCTGCCCCCCCCTTCTCTTTGGCTCTCTGCCCCCCCGCCTTCTCTTTGGCTCTCTGCCCCCCCCTTCTCTTTGGCTCTCTGCCCCCCCTTCTCTTTGGCTCTCTGCCCCCCCCTTCTCTTTGGCTCTCTGCCCCCCCCTTCTCTTTGGCTCTCTGCCCCCCCCTTCTCTTTGGCTCTCTGCCCCCCCTTCTCTTTGGCTCTCTGCCCCCCCCTTCTCTTTGGCTCTCTGCCCCCCCCACTTCTCTTTGGCTCTCTGCCCCCCCCTTCTCTTTGGCTCTCTGCCCCCCCCTTCTCTTTGGCTCTCTGCCCCCCCCCTTCTCTTTGGCTCTCTGCCCCCCCTTCTCTTTGGCTCTCTGCCCCCCCCTTCTTTTTGGCTCTCTGCCCCCCCCCCCTTCTCTTTGGCTCTCTGCCCCCCCCTTCTCTTTGGCTCTCTGCCCCCCCTTCTCTTTGGCTCTCTGCCCCCCCATTCTCTTTGGCTCTCTGCCCCCCCTTCTCTTTGGCTCTCTGCCCCCCCTTCTCTTTGGCTCTCTGCCCCCCCCCCTCCTGCTCCCTCTCTGGCTCTCTGCCCCCCCCCTCCTGCTCCCTCTTTGGCTCTGTCTTCGCGGGACCCCGCCCGGCCACGCCCCATCGCGGCAACACCCGCCCGGCCACGCCCCTCGCTACGCCCGGCCACGCCCCTCGCGACGCTCCCGTCGGCCACAAACAGCTGTGAGGTCTGGGGAGCGCGTTGCCGCTTCTCACGCAGCAGACCTCACAGCTGTTGAGTAGCTCGCGCCCCCTATCTCACAGCTGCTTGTATGCTGTGTACCTCGCGCTCCCAATCTGTCAGCTGTCAGCTATGCCGAGGTGCGCGAGAATAGAATCTAAGGCCAAGTGTTTGTCTGTACTGCGCATGACGGCTTCAGACAAACACTTGTCTTTATAATATAGGATATAGACAAAAGGGAAAAAAGAAAAAAAAATATTTATAGAAAGACAAAAATAAAAGGACAATATAGTACTTAGATTACATCTGCATAAATTCTGGTTAGTTATTATTGTTGCTTTGATTTTGGTTATTGCTTTGTCATGATTTAGATTTTATTCCTATTTCTATTTCATTATTGCTATTTCCTAAGGATTCTAGAAGAGCAGGGGACCTGACACACAAGCTCACTCCCAATAGTTAATCACATCAAATTGTGAATTAAATCCTCCAGGGACCAAAGTTTTCAGCGTGTGGATCCAATAGATCTCCTGTCTCTCCAAAATCCTCAGTTTACTGCCACCTCTGCGGGGCACATTGATGCTCTCAATGGCATTCCATTTGAAGTGCTGTACCTGCTTGTTATGCTCTTGAATAAAGTATCTTGATAAGGCTGAACATTTAACTTCATTAGATATATAACCCAAATGTTCTTTTATTCGGGAACGTACATCTCTTGTCATTAAACCAATATACTGTTTCTTGTGCTGAGTGCATTCCACTAGATAAATAACATAAGTGGAAGTACACTTAACACAGCCTCTCGTCAAGAAAGTTTCACTTGTAACAAAAGATGCAAAGTTATTACCCTGTTTTATGTATGTACATAACTTGCAGCGTGGTATGCCACATTTATAGGTTCCTCCAACCTCCAACCAAGAACTTTGTGCTTCAGTTATAGGCAACATGCTTGGTTAAAGCATGTTTCCTATGGTTATATTTTTAGAGTATACAAAATCACAACCCTGTTGAACAATATCTTTCAGGTCATCATCACCATATACAATGGGCAGGTACTTTTTGATGATGTTGCACACTCCAGAATATTGATTAGCGAATTTTGTGACAAATCTTAGATTTTTTCTATCACACCCTTGTTTTTTATTTTTGAACAGTGATTTTCTATCCATGGTTTCTACCTCTCTGTACCCTGAGTTGATCATCCCCACGTTATAACCTCTGTCAATGAACCTTTGTTTCAAATCTGCTGACTCTTTAACAAAGTCCGAATGTAAAGTACAATTGCGCTTCATGCGCAGAAACTGCCCTTTGACAATCCCCTTGTATACATGTTGAGGATGTCCACTGTGCGCATGTAGCAAACTATTACCTGCTATTTCTTTACGGTGAAAGGACGTGGTAACCTCTTTTGTTGAGGGTGCTGCTCTCAATACTAGATCCAGAAACACAATCTCGGACTTGTGCCAGCAGTGGGGGAACTCCAAACCCTTATCATTAGAGTTCAAATAGTCCATAAAACAGTGGATGGACTGTTCATCCCCATGCCACACAAGTAGGAGATCATCAAGGAACCTCCTATAAAAATGAATATGCTTGATGAAGGGATTACCATCTGCAAAGACGTGGAACAGCTCCCACCAACCCATAAACAGGTTGGCATAGGAGGGGGCAAACTTAGCCCCCATAGCTGTTCCACGCCTCTCCCTCAAACATAAAAAAATTGTGACTCAAAAGAAATTCAACTACATGGACAATATGTGTTTTAAACTCATCCGTTAGATCAGTATAGGTATTGAGAAAGAAAGCAATCGCCTCAAGTCCTTTACAGTGCGGTATAGCCGAATAAAGGGACACAAAATCTATAGTCAGCCATACAGATCCAGGCTACCATTCCAGGTTCTCAGTCAATCTCAAGACATGAGAGGTGTCCCTAATGTAGCTGGGAAGTTTGTTAACAAGCGGCTGCAAATACATGTCAAGCCATTCAGAAACTGGCTCAAGCAGTGAACCAATCCCTGCCACAATCGGACGGCCTTTAACATTTTGTAAACCTTTGTGCACCTTTGGAAGGTGGTGAAAGATAGGCAAAATAGGGTCACATACATTCAGGCCCATAGCGGTTTTTCTATTCATAATGCCCATCTCAACACCATCGTCCAAAAGTGACATTAACTCTTTTTGGAATATGGCAGTTGGATTATTGCTCAGACTTATGTACACATTGGGGTCATCTAATTGACGACGTGCCTCAGATATATAGGAGCTCCTGTCCATAAGCACTATGCTCTCACCTTTATCTGAGTTACATATTACAATTAATTTATTAGATTGGAGAGACTTGATAGCATGTTTTTCCTTATATGTAAGGTTAGGTTTAACATCTGATTTCTCTTGTGAAAGAGTATTCAGGTCTTCAAGTACTCTCTTGTGAAAAAGTTCTAGTTGTTTCCCTCTAGATTGAATTGGGTAAAAGTTAGATTTACTTTTTATTGTTAGACCTCCCGCACTATTGTAAGGAATATCAGGAGTACCATCACCGTTTAATGATCTCAGAATAAGCAAATCACATGTGTCTTCAAAGTTAAGCAAAGGAGGATGGTAGAAGCACTCCTGGTAAATTGTAAAGGCCCAAAACTGGCCCGTGGTGCCCCGGGTGCACTCCAAGTGAAATACAAATCAGCAAAGTAAGGAAGTCACTCACAGGGTCTTGTAGTGAAGAACAAAGTCTTTATTAATAATAAAGACTTTGTTCTTCACTACAAGACCCTGTGAGTGACTCCCTTACTTTGCTGATTTATATATATATATATATATATATATATATATATAAAAAAAATAAGAAACATCTTTTTTTTTCCTATTTCAATTCCATTAGTGTTGATATATACACACTAAATGGCCACACACATGTGGATACCTGACCATGACATCTATATGAGCGTTTTGGACATCCCATTCCAAAACAAATGGCATTAATATGTGATTGGTCCCTTTTTGTGGCTATAACATCTGTAACTCTTCTGGGATAGCTTTTCCGTAATATGTTTGAATGATGCTGTGGGAACGTGTGCCTTTTCAGCCATAAGAGCATTTATGAGGTCAGGCATTGATGTTGGATGAAAAGGTATGGACCACAATCACTGTTACTGTTCACCCTAAAGGTGTTCAGTTTAGAGCACTGTACCTGCCATTTGAATTCCTCCAAACCAAACCTATCTAATCATTTTTTTTCATAAACATTGCTTTGTGCACTGGAACTAAAAGTCCTGACCCAAATCCTAAAAACAGCCCCAGATCATTTTCCCTCCTCCACCAAACTTTACAGTAATTACTATGCAGTATCACTATCTAGTTGGTAGCATTCTCCTGGCTAGAACACACCCATTTTCTTCCATAAGACAATGAAGCATAATTCATAACTCTAAAGAATATGTTTACACTGCTCTAGAGTCCAGTGGCTGTGCACTTTACACCTCTTAAGTCAATGTTTAGAATTGTGCATGCTTATGTGAGGCTTGAGTGCAGCTGATTAACCATGTAAACCCATTTTATAAAGCTCCTGATGCACAATTGTTGTGCTGATGTTGTTTCCAGAATCAGTTTGTAACTCTGTAGTGAGTGATGTAACAGACGCTAGGTAATTTTTACATGCTTCAGTACTTGGCAGCCCTACTCTGTGAGTGTGCATGGTCTACCATTTTGTGACTAGGCAGTTGTTGCTTCTAGAAGCTTCCACTTCCTAATAATAGCACATTAATTTGATTGGGGCAGATCTAGTAGGGTAGAAATTTCACAAACTGAAAGCTGGCATTCTATGACAGTGCCACTTTTAAAATAACTGAGCTCTTTGCCATGACCCATTGTACTGAAAATGCTTTCCTATAGAGATTTCATGGTAATGTGCTGGATGTTATGCACCTCTTAGCAATAGGTGTGTGGCTGCAATGCAGGAACTCAATAATTAGTATGGGTGGGCATATTAGTGAGTGTCTGATATAGGTACAAAACCCTTTATCCAAACTGTTTGGCACTATAAAATGTTTGGATTTTAAAACAGTTGTATATTTGCATTTGTAAAATGGTAAAGATTGGAGAGGGGATGAGACCAAATGTAAATAACAATATCATGTAATTTAGACAATATTTACATTCATGATACAGCTTATAAACACAACCTAAGGGTAGTTTTATATCATTTGAATACTTTTTTTTATAGATAGCAATATCAGAAAGATAATACAGTAATCAGAAAGTGAATAGTTGTTTTAAATACATAAAGACTAGCATTAGCAGTTTAGAACACAAAGACCAAACCAAAGATGAGGACAGAGATTGTAACTTACTCATTTACCGGTGTGAAAAGATTGTTATTTTTAATAATTTTATAAAATAAATATTAATGAAAAAGTATAGATTTCAGAAAAAGAATCTGAATGTGTGTGTGTTTGTATGTGTGTGCATGCATGTTAGTATGTGTGTGTGTATGTATATATATATATATATACTGTATATAGACAAATTATAGAAAGATATAGGTATAGAGACATAGATATAGTACATGAATTATTATAACCATATTTTTATATTAAATTGTATATTTATCCTAAACCACCCACACAGTTCAGTATATTAGAGATATATTTTTGTAGGATATTTTCTTTTCTACAGTATTCATTTTTTTTTTCTTATTTCATTCATTACAGCTTATGAATTACAAAACTGCCCGGATCCTCATCCCTTTAAGAATGGATACATCATTAACACTGATTTTAGTGTGGGACAATCAATATCTTTTGAATGTTATCCAGGGTATGTTTTGATAGGACAAGCTGTTCTCACTTGCCAACATGGAATTAATAGAAATTGGAACTATCTTTTTCCAAGATGTGAAGGTAAGTGTATTATTCTGGTGTATAATTACTTAGCTTTGAGTATTTTACAGTGTATCAATGTATTGCTTAGTCATTTTAATAAAAATTAATTAGCAGAAAATCTAAATGAATGTTCCACTGGCTTTTTTGTATCTGAGGCCCAATTTATTTATTTATTTATTTATTTATAAAATATTTTACCAGGAAGGATACATTGAGATTTCTCTCGTTTTCAAGTATGTCCTGGGATCACAAAACATTGCATTGATACAATAGGGTACAATAAAATACAAAAACAATAATAAAAATACACATTATATGCAAACATTTAACATAGAGCAGGTATGAAATATTTAATTAACCATGACAGGAGCTTGGGGAAGTTTTTAAAGTGTGAGGGAGGTCATTCCATAATTGTGGCGCTCTGTAGGAAAAGGAGGATCGAGCTGCTTTCTTTTTGTATTGAGGCAAGCTAAATAATGTGCTGTTATTGGATCGGAGGTTATAGGAGGTGGGAATAGCAGGGGAGAGCATTCAGGTAGGGTGGGAGCTTCCCAGAAAGGCTCTTAAAGACAAGGCAGGAAAGATGGAGGGTGCGTCTGGATTCCAGCGACAGCCAGTTTAGTTCTTTTAGCATGTCACAATGTTGGGTCCTGTAGTTACATTGTAGCACAAAGCGGCAGAGCGAGTTATATAACGTATTTAGTTTATTAAGGTGAGCTTGTGGAGCAGGTGCATATACTATGTCCCCATAATCCAAGATAGGCATCAGCATTTGCTGTACAATCTTTTCCTTTACTGTAGGGCTGAGGCAGGATTTGTTTCTGTACAGGGCACCTAGTTTTGGATAAAGTTTAGAGGCATTTTTTTCTATGTGGAGTCCAAAAGATAGATTGGGGTCTAACAACATACCTAAGTATTTAAAAGAGTGGACTGCGGTCAGCGTGCAATTGGATTTTGTTTTGATGCGAAGATGGGAATTTTGTAATTTATGTATTTTAGGTCCCGTTCCAAAGATCATTGTGACCGTTTTGTCAGTGTTTAGGAAGAGTTTGTTTTTTGAGATCCACTTTTCTACCTCTGTGAACTGGTCTTGGAGCACTGTTTCAAGCTGCAGCAGATCAGATTTGTTTGCATAGATTACCGTGTCGTCTGCGTACATGTGTACAGTTGAGGATTTGCAGACATTAGGCAAATCATTTATAAATAATGTGAATAGTAGGGGGCCGAGAATGGAACCTTGGGGAACACCACACGTGACTGGGAGAGGGAGGGAGTCACTGTTAGAGACAGAGACATATTGTGATCGATCCGATACATATGATTTAAGCCAGGTTAACGGGTGATCAGCAATACCAGAGTTTTTTAGTTTGAGAAGTAGTAGGTCATGGTCCACTGTGTCAAAAGCCTTTGCAAAATCAAGGAAAATAGCTCCAGTTAGGTCTCCTTGTTCCATGGCAGTTTGGATGTCGTTGCAAACTTTTAGGAGGGCAGTTGTAGTGGAGTGATTTGGTCTGAAACCTGATTGACCAGGGGTCAGATAGTTAGAAAGTTGATAATACTCGCATAATTGCGTATGGACGCATTTTTCTAGGATTTTTGACAAAACAGGGAGCAGTGATATAGGACGATAGTTAGAAACCAAGGTTAACTCCCCACTTTTATGAATAGGCACTACTCTTGCAGTTTTCCAGAGTTTGGGTATGTATCCAGACACCAAGGATTCGTTAATTAGGGTTGCAACAGGCTTAGCAATTGCCGGCGCACTGAGCTTCAACAGCATTGCTGGGATTTGATCAGGTCCTGACTGGTTTTTCATTTTTAGATTATCGAGGTGTTTCTTAATGACATTGAAGGGTACAGGTCTAAAATTGAACTTTTCTATATTGGGTCTTTGCTGTTTTAGTGGGGCCTGATCCACATTTGTAGCTTCAGGATGTGTGCCATTTATTAGTTTGTCAATCAGGGTGGTGGAGCATCCTACAAAATAATTGTTAAAGGCATTTGCTACTTCTAAGGGGAGTTGCAGGTTTTGGTTTTCCACATTGACAGTGGAGGGTTGGGAGTGGATTGGTGGATTTTGTAAGTTATTTATGAGTTTCCAAAACTTTCTAGGGTTACATATATTATTGTTCAGATTTTCACAGAAATATTGCGCCTTAGCCACATTTTGTTTGTTTAGTACATATATTTCGCCAATTTCTATATACACAGTGATCATTCATAGAGCCAGTATGCTTGAACTTTGACCATAATGAATCCAATAATAGTGATACCTACTATAAATGAGTTGCTTTGGAAGCAAGTCCTTCACTCAAAATCTTATTTCAACACAATTTAACTGTTAAACATAATTAAGAACTCTTTTGTCCCTATGTAATAAAACAAATAATGTAACCAAAAGTGCACAGTACAGTTTATATTAAAAATAAAATAGTACATTTTATTATAATGGCATAAATGGGACTGCTGGTCATGTCATAGATAAGATAATCTGTTTCATATTTTCAATACATTTGTTAAATTTGCTGATTGAAAGAGGATTTTGTATTTTATTTATTTTTTTAAAACTAAATAAACCACACAATGATAAGAATAAAAAAAAAAAAAAAAAAAAAAGAATAAGATAAGCATTAGGTATATATTTTGTGGCCTTCAATTGTAGCAAAATTAAGTAAGTTAGGCAGAACATAGATAATATCCTCTCAAATTTAAAGGGGGTATCCCTTTAATGCAAGTTAATATTACAGGACAGTAAATTGTAAAGAATTTTGGGGTGAGAATGAAAGGTTAAGAAAGTAGTAGGGTTCATCACAGCACAAGATTCTTGACCCAGACCTATAGCAACCATAGATGAAGTCACTTACATGTGCCCAGAAACATTCTAAGACCACTTGTTTTTGTTTTTGTGCATAGGCATACTTGACCGTGTCTATATGCATTAAAAGTCAAATAATACTTTTTGTATGCTGATTCACTGAAGCCTTTACCACAGCACTATTGAGAATGTGTAGAAAAAGGTAATCTTCCCAGGTCAAATTCCATTTGAGCACAAAATGCAGATCCAGTAGGCTAAGAAAAGCCACTAATATGATATCTAAAAAAAAATATTTATACCTGTATTATTAATATAATTCATGAGCTTTTAGAGAAACTATGATTAGGAGAATTGAGAGCTATCCATGTTAACTAGAGCAAGTCATTTACAGTTCCACATTTGCATGGTCACTAATATTGCAAGAGGCCTTTAAGAAATAATCATAAAAAATAGGATTCTAAGCAATGTGTGAAAATGATCGATAAAAACTTTCTGAGGTATTTTCCAGCAATAAATCAAGTTAATTTTTACAGACACATATTATGAGGTTAGCAGCTAAAGGGTTCAATATATTGGGATGTGCATACAGGTTATTACCGCTAAGGTCTTTTGGAGCTGAAAGAGGATCTTTTTGGTAAAGGGAACCAGCAGTTTTAGAAGACCACAGTTTACAGTGTAGATGGAGAGGAGAAGATACTTTTGAATTTGAAATACATGAATTAAACAAACGCTGTTACTTATTCTTGGGTAGCTTCTATCAGGCCTGTATGGAAAAGATCAGGGGACATTATTACCTAAAATCTAAAATCCAGTTTACTTTCTCAAAAAAAGTTTACTGGTTAGCAAGATTCTGTTTTGCTGTATTATATGTAATGTTATTGTGCAGAACAAGAGTAATCTGCTCTATGATGGTTGCCAGGCCAGTATGTGGTGGTAAGACTGATAGTTGTGAGTCTGTAAGAGTGGTGGTAAGACTGATAGTTGTGAGTCCGTAAGAGTGGTGGTAAGACTGATAGTTGTGAGTCTGTAAGAGTGGGGGTAAGACTGATAGTTGTGAGTCTGTAAGATTGGTGGTAAGACTGATAGTTGTGAGTCTGTAAGAGTGGTGGTAAGACTGATAGTTGTGAGTCTGTAAGAGTGGTGGTAAGACTGATAGTTGTGAGTCTGTAAGAGTGGTGGTAAGACTGATAGTTGTGAGTCTGTAAGAGTGGGGGTAAGACTGATAGTTGTGAGTCTGTAAGAGTGGTGGTAAGACTGATAGTTGTGAGTCTGTAAGAGTGGTGGTAAGACTGATAGTTGTGAGTCTGTAAGAGTGGTGGTAAGACTGATAGTTGTGAGTCTGTAAAAGTGGATGGCTGTGAAAATGTCACATCATTTCAACTCCAGCAGACTGATCACATTAAAGGGATATGAAAACAAAAAATAATTATTTTGTGATTCAGGTAGAACATACAATTTAAAAAAAAAAAATTACTTCTTCTATTACCAAATTTGCTTTGTTCCCCATGTGTTCTTTGTTGAAAAGATAACTAGGTAGGTTTTTGAAACACTACATGGCAGGAAATAGTGCTGCCATCTGGTGCTCTTGCAAATGGATAACATTCTTACAAAACTGCTGCCATATAGTGTTTCAGACACGTGCACGCTCCTTAGCTTACATTTCTGCTTTTTAGCAAATTATACTAAGAGAAAGAAGAAAATGTGATAATAGAAGTACATTTGAAAATTGTATTGTGCTTCATCTTAATAATGAAAGAAAAATGTTTGGTTTCAAATCCTTGTAACTCCATGAGGCAGATACGGCACTTGCTACATATGAACTACTACAACAAACACTGGGGTCACTGTATCAGGGCAGTGTATTAGTTTTTAGGTATTTTGAGTGTCTGACTTTTTCTATTCCATCTTACAAAATCCATAGCTCTTTTTCTTGTTTACCCCTTTTCCCTGATGGATTTTTTATATAACTCTCTCCCTCCTTATAAATCTCCCTATGTTACAATCATTGCCACCTCATTTCCCTTTCCTCCTCTGTTGGTCTTTCCCTCTTACTTCCCCATTCACATTCCTCCCACTGACATTAACTCCCCGTTTCACCACTCATTTAATAGAAAGAAAGAAGGAAACAACATAAACTATTTTACATAAGCTAGCATTATGTAACGTTAGATGGAATATACCTACAATGGTTACAGCAATGTAATACTTTTTGGTGCAATTGATTCTCATTGCAAGATAGATTACAACTGGAGGACAAAAATATTAGTACTATTGTGCTTTTGTGTTTCGCTCGAGTTTAACACTTAGCTCACCATTTGTAATATGAGCGATAATAGCCCACCCTGCACTATCCATTTAGAGTATACAGCATGCTAAAAAAATGTTGGCCGTAATAAGAGTCTCTGGTAAACCTTTTTAACAATTCACTTGTAATACCAGATTGTGTGCACTTCTTAACTCAGGGTCACACTTAGAATAACGCTTTCTGAACTTGGTTGCGCTCCACTTGTAATCTAGTCATAACTATTTAGATATTCCTTCATGAATATCTGATAAAGCCCACAAATATGCCAAAAAGGTCACAAAAATCACAGTAGCACACAAGGATTTGGTGCTGTATTGGTTAAAGCTTAAAATGAGTTTGCTTTTAAATTTCAGACAAAATGTATTTCAACATCCTTTTTTTCACATAGACAATAGAATTTTAAGGGACTTTTATGTCAATTTAAGTGCCTCTCTGAATGGAGTTTAACAAGTAAAGTATTTTAAGGTATGTTACAACAATGCAAGCAAAATTATTTTAAAAATGTATATTACATTGCCTAGTTTGTTCCTTTATTACACTCAAACTTGAAACTCCGATAACATGTTAAATACACTTTCAAATTAAATCATACTGTTATTTATATCATATAAAGTATTACTACTTGAATATCTCATTAGACTGTTTTAAACTGCGGTTTAGAAAAAGTAATTGCCAGAAGCTTAGATATATATGTGTACATAATGTGAGTCTGCATGGGAATACAGTTTTTATTATGTTAATAAATTAATGTATGTTTTTTTTTTCAGCACCTTGTGGGTATAACATATCATCAGAAAATGGCACCATTTACTCTCCCGGATTTCCAGATGAATATCCAAATTCAAAGGACTGTACATGGTTTATAACTGTCCTTCCAGGTCATGGGGTTTATATCAACTTTACTTTACTCCAGACTGAACCAGTGAATGATTACATTGCAGTATGGTATGTGACCCGTAGTAAATAAATTGGTTTTAAATTGATTATTTTTTCCTTGACTCTGCAAGTATGTAATGGATATGGGATTACAACTTGACATTTTTAAGAAGTAAATAATAACACATAAGGTCAGCACAGGAATTTGGAAAAGGAATCAATTTTTACTGCTGGATGCATGGTGCACATAAAATGTATTATAAATCATTTACTTCTCACTTATCATTTTACCTCTGTATGATGTATATAGTGAGGTTTTATTAGAAATATACACATAAAACTGCTGCATACTGTTTAGCATTTCCAGTTATAAAAAAAGCATCCCAATAAAATAATATAAAATGTTAAAAACATATTTTGTACTCATACTAAAAAAGTATCATGGTATAACTAACTGGTGCCCAAATTGTTTAAATTATAAACCACCAGCAGTGTCATATGATATTAGAAATTGTACCAAAAGCACAAATATCAGTACTTTGTGTGTTTCAAACTGGGGAAGTAGTATAAGGACTGTATATTGGGGGGGACCACAGGAAGAAAAAAAATGGTGCAGCCATGTGTGCCTTGGGTTGCAAAAATTTGATGCTATGGCTGCATGGTTTAAAATTAATGTCAAAAGGAGATAAAAGTGGAAAAAGAAAATGTTCTAATGCGTTAAACTATTATATTTTTGCACTGTTGGATGCATAAATAGTTAAAGTCAGCTACAGAATAGAAATGCACTAATTGGGTGTGTCTGATTACGAGGTGAGCAAATGAAAAGTGGCATATGTGAGTATTCACAAGTCACCAGCTAGCTCTCATTAGTGTATTACTACTACTCATCCTATCTAAATTTGATTTTCATCAAAGAATACCATGAGAATTCTCTTGAAAATATATACTCTATTTGAACAATGAAAATTTAATTTTGACTTCCATGTCCCTTTAAAAATTAAATAAGCTTTGTAGGCTTAACACTAAGGGGTAGATCACATTCTTGTTTTGTTTTTGTTTTTATGTTTACAAATATATTAATGTATTTATATGTGTATATGTATTTACGTTCATATATACACATATAAAAACATTAATACATATGTTCACATATATAGACATATACAGTACACAAGTACATAATTTATAGCCCTTTGCCATTAAAGGGACAGTATACACTCATTTTCATATAACTGCATGTAATAGACACTACTATAAAGAATAAGATGCACAGATACTAATATAAAAATCAAGTATAAAATGGTTTAAAAACGTACTTAGAAGCTGCCAGTTTAGCTCTGTTGAAAAGGTAGCTGGAAAGCCCACTGCAAGTGGCAAATAAGACACTCCCCCTTCTTTTGCATATAAAAAGACCCTTTACACAAACAGGAGCAAGCTGGAGAAGGTAGCTGACGGTATTCACATAAAACTTTGGGGCTTGGTTAGGAGTCTGAAAATCAGAGCAATGTTATTTATAAATAAGCAAAACTATATATTTTTTTAAAAAAAACAAACTTTATGGGCTTTATAAATAGATCATCTACAAAACATTTATGCAAAGAAAAAATGAGTGTATAATGGCCCTTTAAGCAGATAAAACCATGATAAAACATATTTATGCAATATTAATATTTAATAAATATTTAAACTATGTATTTACTGTAAATATTTCACATTTCTTAATGCGAATATGCTATGTTGTATGTGAGTTGGGGGTTTGTTTTTCTATGGGGAATGCAAAAAGGTGATGGCATTTCCGTGATTTTTTTCCCCCCACTTTTTTTTCTCCATTGATCTCTATGGGGGAATACATGCACGTGCACACAGAAACTGAGTTTGTTTTTTCGCTCTATTCGGGTTAATGCTAGCGTAAACTATTTTTTTTTAAACTTGTAAAATGAGCACAATCCAGCAAGCGCAGAAATGAAAATCCTAGCAGAGATTTCGCTAGCGCAAAATAAAATATACTGTTCCACTTGTTATTTATCACTAAATTTGTTAATTGCTGACATTATACAAGCCCCTCTGAGCAGCTGCAGTATTTAAAATGCTGGTGCACTGAGAATATCTAGCTTTGCTTCATATGCAAGTGCAGAGAAAAATTATAACAATAAAAAAGTGCCAATTTTTACTTTGAAATTTTAAAGATGAAAATGGTCCAGTAAATGTGTTGTTAATTATTTAGAATTTGATTTGTGATCAGCAAAACAGGGCTGGTACATGTTAGGTATAGGACTAATTTTCACAAAACCAATATGACAATTTTTACCTATAAACAATGAAAATGGCTGTTTTTGATTGCATTGACATTAAAAATGGTTAATTTGCAGCCATTAAGAAGGCGGATTATAATGAAACTATAGTATGTGATTAATCCCAATGTTTCAAATTATTTAAAGAGAAGCTGGACTCAGTAGCTTGTTCTATGGCGGGTTACCACCTGGGAGCAACCTTTTGAGCCGGTCTGGTCCAGCCTAAAAAGGTTGGTCTATCCCTTAAATCCTTTTCAAACTAGGAACATGGTACCCCCAGAGGATTGTTTGGCATTTTTAAAAACTTTTAGTAAGGTGCAGCAATATCCCTCCATTTCCTTCTAGGTATATTAGGCAGGGAGTTTCAATAATATTTGTATGCAGATGACACCCAAATCCACCTCTTTGCACCAGACCTACCTCCTTCTTTACTAACCCGTGACAATAACTATCTTTCTCATATCTCATCTTGGATGTCCTCTCACTACCTTAAGCTAAGTCTCTTCACAACTGAACTCCTTATTTTTCCCCCTTCTTCCAAAAATCTCCACCCCCCAATTTTCTATAACTGTTGATAATTCCATCATTACCCTTACCCCATATGCCTGATGTATTGGGGTCACACTTGACTCAGACCTTTCTTTCACTCCTCACATTCAGTCCTTGGCTAAAGCCTGCCGCTTCCACCTTAAAAACATCTTTAAAATTAGACATTTCCTTACACAAGACACAACTAAGATTTGAATCCACTCTCTCATCCTTTCCCGCCTCGACTATTGCAACTCCGTCCTCTCTCTCTGGTCTACCTAGCTGCCACCTAGCTCCTTTACAATTCATAAAGAATGCCTCTGCCAGGCTCATCTTCCTTACATGTCGCTCTGCCTGCTGCACCTCTCTGCCAATCCCTTCACTGGCTTCCTCTTGCCTCCAGGATTAAACACAAAATCCTCACTCTGACATGCAAAGCCCTCAACTGCACTGCTTCCCACTACATTTCAGACCTTGTCTCCAGATACTCTCCCTCCCATCCCCTTCACTCTGCTCATGACCTCCTACTCTTCTCCTCTCTTGTTACTTCCTCACATTCCCATTTACAGGACTTCTCCAGACTGGCTCACATCTTGTGGAACTCCCTGCCTCGCTCCACAAGACTCTCCTCTACTTTTAACAGCTTCAAATGCCCCCTAAAAGGATGAATACAACCTTCACTAACCTTTCCTAACTCCATTGTTTTCCCCTTGAACCCCTTAGAATGTAAGCCTATGAGCCCAGCTGTTTGTATATCACATTCATAAGAGCCGACTACAACAGTGCAACTCTCGGCAGGACACTCTACCTCTCTGATCCCTAGAAATATTATCTTGTATACCGCCTATGTTTATAGTGCTGCAGAATCTGTTGGCACTCTACAAATACCTGATAATTATAATAATAATAAAAGGAAGTCCTCATTTGTTTTCCCCCATTCTTGGAGACATTTTTCAGAGTGCTAACATACAGCTAGATTACGAGTTTTGAGCCCTAAAGGGAAATTAATGACCGTAACATTTTCAGTGTTATTTCACCTCCCTATAGCGCTGCTATTACAAGTTTTAAAAAAGCAGGCTTGTGCGGGCGATATGGTTGCATTGAGCTCCATACCTCACCAAAAGCAAGCGCTGCTTTGATGTGCTCGTGCACGATTTCCCCATAGACATCAATGGGGAGAGCCGGCAAAAAAAAGTCTAACACCTGCGATCGAGGAAACAAAAGATCCGTAATGCAGCCCCATTGATGTCTATGGGGAAAAGAAAAAGTTAAGTTTAAACTTAACACCCTAACATAAACCCCGAGTCTAAGCACCACTAATCTGCTGCCCCTAACATCGCCACCACCTACATTACAGTTATTAACCCCTAATCTGCCGTCCCCAATATCGCAGTCACCTACATACAGGTATTAACCCCTAATCTGCTGTCCCCGATACTGCCGTCACCTACATACAGTTATTAACCCCTAATCTGCTGCCCCTAACATCGCCGCCACCTACATTACAGTTATTAACCCCTAATCTGTTGCCCCTAACATCGCCGCCACCTACATTACAGTTATTAACCTCTAATCTGTTGCCCCTAACATCGCCGCCACCTACATTAGTCATTAACCCCTAATCTACCGCCCCCAATGTCGTCGCCACTATACTAAAGTTATTAACCCCTAACCCTAACGTAACCCTAAGCCTAAGTCTAACCCTAACACCCCCTTTCTTAAATATAATTAAAATAAATCTAAATAAAGCTTACAATTATTAACTAAATAATTCCTATTTAAAACTAAATACAAATTTACCTGTGAAATAAAACCTAAGCTAGCTACAATATATAACTTTTAGTTATTTTGTAGCTAGCTTAGGTTTTTTTTTTTACAGGTAAGTATGTATTTAGTTTTAAATAGGAATTATTTAGTTAATAATTTTAAGGTTTATTTAGATTTATTTTAATTAAGGGTGTTAGGCTTAGGGTTACGTTAGGGTTAGAATAAGGGTTACGTTAGGGTTAGGATTAGAAGTTAATATATTTATGTAAAGTTAGTCATGTGGGAGGTCAGAGGTTTAGGGTTTAATAATTTATTTTAGTATATTTCGTTGTGGGGGGCTTGCGGTTTAGTGGTTAATAGGTTTATTACAGCGGCGGTGTGGTCGGACGGCAGATTAGGGGTTAATAAGATTTAAATAGTGTTTGTGATGTGGCAGGGCGGCATTTTAAGGGTTAATAGGTTTATTATAATGGCGACGATGTCGGTGAGCGGCAGAATAAGGGTAAATGAATTTTAATAATGGTGGCGATGTCCGAAGCGGCAGATTAGGGGTTATTAAATTTATTATAGTGTTTGCGATGCAGGAGGGCCTCAGTTTAGGGGTTAATAGGTAGTTTATGGGTGTTAGTGTACTTTTTAACACTTTAGTTATGAGTTTTATGCTACAGCTTTGTAACATAAAACTCATCACTACTGACTTTAGATGGCGGTACGGATCTTGTCAGTATAGGGTGTATCGCTCACTTTTTGGCCTCACAGGCAAACTCGTAATACCGGCGCTATGGGAGTCCCTTGGAAAATTACTTTTTAAAAAGTGCGGTACTGAAGTTGCGTGGCGGCTAAAAAGGTGTGCGGTACACCTATATCTACAAGACTTGTAATACCGGCGTTAGGGAAAAAGCAGTGTTATGAAGCATAACACTGCTTTTTCACTCATAACGCCAAACTCGTTATCTAGCTGATACATAATTAATAAAAAGAAACATGCAATATAAGAATTGACCAGTAGCTTGCGATATATTAAGTAACCACCTTAGAACATTTTTTAGCTCAATTGTACTTCTCATAAATTTCCTGCAGTATATCAGTCTCATTCAACTTAACATGGATGGTCAAGACATGAAAAACAGACAATCTTTCTTTAAACAAAAGACATGGCAAACCCAGACTATTTTTTACACCAAAACCAATGAGTTGAAGCCATATACCTAGGCATATTATTTTTATGTGTGCCCTGTGTTTCAAATGTGTATACATTTTTACTAAAAAATTACTATTTGAATTATTATGACAATTTTTCTATGGCCTTATGATGATAAAAAACAGCAGAGAAAATATTGTATCTATATACATTCAATGTGGCTTGATAGTGGGAGAGCACTGCAATCTTTATTTAATGCAAAATGAGAAAATAAGTGCATATCCAAAGTAATATACAGTATATTTTATGTTGCTCACACATAGAAGTAGAAACAAATGAGTTCCCATAGACTTTCAGTGCCATTTTTTTTTCTAATACCTCATACCCACCACTATTAACCCTTAAAAACTGCCTAGTGCAGTAGTTTTTTTATGAAAAAAATGCTACATTTTCTTTTTCATAAAAAACTAAAATATCATTTATTTTGGGGGCATTTGGGGCACTTTTAGAAAATTAACCAGATATCTGATCTCTGGTTAATTTTCTGAGTGCTATTTGCTACTGCGTGCTCACTGTAGCAATAACCAGCCACTTGTAATGGCTGGTTAGTTATCTTATTACTGCTAATGGGAGAATTTGCCTGTTTGTGGGCGTGCAATAAATTAGCGCTCCACTTGTAATCTGGCCCTTACTGTTGAAGATTGTCAGCTTAGTTAGTAAAGTGAATGTTTTAACTATACACTTTAATGAGCTAAATAATTGTTTTAGTGCTTTAGAGTTCATTTATAAAAATGAAATTAGGAAATGTAGAAATTTGAGAATTATAAGAGCTAATTGAAGAGTTAACATTTTTATTTGTATTTTTACAGTTAGTTTAGGAGATAAAGAAAGAACCTTAGTTAAAATACACAGGTTCAAAATCATGCTGAGTAGTAATGTGTTAGAGCTTATACAGAATTAACTAAAGTTAAAAAAAAAAGCTTGTGGATGTATGTGTTTTTTATTATAGGAAAATGAAATAGGAAATTTCTAGTTAAAACAGTTCCTTAGCAGAAATGCTAATCTTAAAGGGACATTAAACCCCAAATTTTTCTTTCATGATTCAGATAGAGAATACAATTATAAACAACATTCCAATTTACTTCTATTATCTAATTTGCGTAATTCTTTAGATATTATTTGTTGAAGAAATAGCAATGCACATGGGGAGCCAATCACACGAGGCATCTATGTGCAGCCACCAATCAGCAGCGACTGTGCATATCTAGATATGCTTTTCAGCAAAGGATATCAAGAAAATGAAGCAAATTAGATAATAAAAGTAAATTGGAAAGTTGTTTAAAATTGCATGCTATTTCTAAAGCATGAAAGAAAAAAATTGGGTTTCATGTCACTTTAAATGCTGTGCTCCCATCATTTTTTTTTTTTAGCTTTCTATTGTTAAATTAAGAGCTTACAGATGCTTGTATGCGGTTAATGGGGGTGTTTAGTTAATGTTTTATAGTTCCTTTATTAATATCAGCTTAGTGAGAACATTGTTATGAATGTTTCTTTTTTGCCTTTTAATTTCCTATATAGAACTAAACTCTGATTAACACTGTAAAGCAACAACAATGTATCTGGCTAGTCTATATATTACCATTGTATAATCTAATTTAAAACATTAGGGGCCAGATTACGAGAGTCAGTTTAGGCTGGTATTACGAGTTGAAAGTAAAAAGTTACCGCACTCATGCTAACCAGACGCATGCAAAAAGCAGAACTTAGAATATTGCACATGCAATAACCTATTTCTCCATGTATCTAATGGTAATTTGGTACAATATCTATAAATATATATATAAATATAATTATATATAGGTATATACTGTGTATATATATATATATATATATATATATATATATATATATATATACATAGTATAAATAAAATATCGAAAAAATTAAGCACTCTCAGGATGCTGTTAGTCCCGAAACATCACACAATAAATATTGGATTTGTCACTGATGTCTGCAGTCCAGAGAGTGCTTAATTTTTTTGATATTTTATATGCCTTATCAGAGCACCCTGGCAAGTTGATGTGTGTCGGTGAGAGTGCATATACCAAATGTCTTGGATATATATATATATATATATATATATATATGATGAGCTAACCGGTCTAACTTTAACTTGAATTGTGGTCAAATGATTGCATTTACTTTCAACTTGTAATACCAGCGTAATTTCACCTGCGCGCAAACGATCGTGAAAACCTAATATTGCTTGCATGCAAATGTTTGCGCACCACTCGTAATCTGGCACTAAATATGATATGCAGGTAACATGTTAAATAATGAAAAGACAAGAGAAAATGTAACCTTTCATTAAATTAAGGTCAGTTCCAGGAAAAATTCTATGAATATAGAAAATTCTATGAATATATTTAAAATTTATAATGGTAAAGTGACCCACAAGTCTTGACACAGTAGTGGGATACTTTCCCTGTGGTGAATTGCAAATGTTTATTAATGCCATCTGAGTTATCAGGTTGCTTTTATGTGCATTAAACTCTGTATGAAAACCTTGCGCTGGATCTAATGTCAAATTAAGCTACACATTAAAAATCAGGCAATCCTAAACCTGAAAAATATAAGTGGTACAAAAAACCTAATCTAATACAATGACAAGAATATAAATACTATAAAATACTTGTGATTATTTATCACAAGTTTATTTAAAACATACAGTACGTGATAAAAGGTCCATATAAAATAAATTCTACATAAATAAATCATGCATGATATAAAATAAAAATAACATTAAAAGAATACCTTATATTAATCTAAAATTGTATATATATATATATATATATATATATATATATATATATATATATATATATTGGTACCAATATATATACTGCTTTTATGTGCATACTGAACTGCATACCTTACACATGTTGCTGTAAGTTTTGAATTAATATCTATTTAGAGAATAGGTGAATATATTTGATTTTAGGGAAATAAACATTTATATGTTTAACTATAATACAAAGGTTTTTTTTTTTAGATTTTCTTCTCTTTTATGATAAGAATTGTAGTGATACATTTGTAAAAAGTTGAAACGGTAATCTTTCTGAAAGGAATGATTGCAAATCCAGCAGTGAAAGTCACTACAGGCGACAACAAGTGATGTCTGTCTATAATCTCTTTATGTTATCTAAAAGTTTATTTCTGTACATGTAGTTTTTAACTTTGGATAGGTTGTAAAATATAACCTTGATTCCTGAATATCACCCTACTTGCAATGAGCTGCCATTTCCATTCTTACTCACTCTAAATATTATCTAAAAAATAGTATCATGTTGAAACTGTTTTATCCAAGGGGGTCTATTTATATATGTGTGGACAGACATGATCCGCTATAGCGAACCATGTCCACTGCACATCAATAAATGCCGACAGCATTGATGCCACATCAATAAATGCTTGCGTGGAAACAAGAGGAACAAGGGCCATTTGGCCCTTGTTAACTAGACCCCATATTGTTTGATTCATCATTTATATATATATATATATATATATATATATATATATATATATATATATATATATATATATATATATATATATATGTATGTAAATATACTGTATATATATAATTTTAAGAATAAAGCAACATAATGCACATCCACAATGTAGCAATCTCACTAAATACAGTGAAATTGTATAATCAATAATTATATAACAGATGTGAATATGCGTTTGATAAGAGTTATGGTTAAACAATAAACTAAGTCTATAGATAGACAAAAATGCACATATAAGTATGTATCATTACATTGAGACTCTATGGAGTAAAGTTAATTCATAACTAAGTCAAATTTACTTTTTATATCTAGATGACGTGTTTACAAAATAAACAAATAAATAAAGTTAAATTATATATATATATCTATTATATATTATATATATATATATATATATACAAATCCAATTCCAGGTGCACTCACTATAACCTCTTTAGCAACAGCCAGGGTGCTGCATGCAATACATATAAAAAAAAATGATACACTGTATTCAAAATCTCATCACATCAGCTCATTGCTGCATAAATACCCCCAGACATTTTGGTACCAGACTGGCACCTTTTTCAGTGGGTAGTTTCAATATCTCCAAATGTTCTCTAACAAACTAACGCACCCGTTCCCTATTTAAACCCTAATGTGCTCAACATTTCTGGGTCAGCCAGACCAATGTGCTTGCCCTATGTAATCCCTGCCGTATATCCTGTATCGCAACATCAAACACATGGCTAATTAGCATGGCCTCTCCCCCTCGTGACAAATAGCTACTACGTCACTATCAGAGTAATCCAGCAGAGAAACACAACGGCGTGGCTGAGCACAGAATGATACAATCTAATTTAAAACATTACACCTTAACTATACATTAAAAATACATGGTTAGCCTGTCTGTAAATCACGACATAGGCTACAAAAACTTAAACATATACTAATCAAATTAGAACCGAAATGCCTTCGTGCCTAACACAGCATGATAGAAACATTATAAAGGCGGACAACACACTCATCTGTTTAGACCCCATGTTCTGGTATATCAAAAATATGAAAAAACTGTAGCTATCCATATTCAACCAGGGGGTGATGATCATTTTATGTTCAATTAGGATAAGACCTAGATCATCCAATCATAGCCACACCCGGCTAAAGGAACACATTATAGTCCAGCTGGACATTCAAGCATCTTGTGGCTACATTATCCAATCAATAAATCCATGAAGCTTCCACCTGTAGGAGCTTTTTGTGCCTATCCCCACCTCGACACAGTGGTGGCACATAGTCAATTAGCATAGTCCTTAGACTGGCTGCAGTATATCCTGCTAGCATAAAATTCCTAGCCACAGGTTGATCTGATTCCTGTTTGTCAATGGCAACTCTTATAGAGTGGCGGTGATTAGCCACCCTCTCCCTGAATGTGGTTGAGGTCTTACCTATATACACTAGGGAACACGGACAAGTCAGAATGTAGACTACAAAGCTGTTGGTACATGTCAACCTGTGAAAGATTTTGTAGCTTCCCCCCGTCCGAGGATGATGGAACTGGGAACCCGTCAGCATACTGTTACATGTGGTACAATCTCCACACTTATAGCAACCCATTTTCTTTCTGGTATCCATCCAAGTGCCTTTCTGATAACACTTCACTGGGTCATTATGGACCAGGATGTCCTTTAAGGTAGGAGCCTTTCTATAAACGATGTGGGGTGCATCTGACTGTGCAAATGGGAGTGACTTGTCAGTCTTCACTATGTCCCAATTATTCTGAACAGATATCTCAAGTAGCTTATGTAGGGGGGTAAATGTAGTAATGAGATTCATTTTATTGGTGTTATCATTCTCATTCTTCGTATTTAATAGGAGTGCCCTTTGGTCATATTGTTTCTATCATGCTGTGTTAGACACAAAGGCATTTCGGTTCTAATTTGATTAGTATATGTTTAAGTTTTTGTAGCTTAAGTTGTGATGCACAGACAGGCTAACCATGTATTTTTAATGTATAGTTAAGGTGTAATGTTTTTAGATTAGATTGTATCATTCTGTGCTCAACTACGCCGTTGTGTTTCTCTGCTGGATTACTCCGATAGTGACATAGTAGCTATTTGTCACAAGGGGGAGAAGCCATGCTAATTAGCCATGTGTTTGGTGTTGCGATACAGGATATACGGCAGGGATTACGTAGTGCAAGCACATTGGTCTGGCTGACCCGGAAATGTTGAGCACATTAGGGTTTAAATAGGGAACGGGTGCGTTAGTTTGTTAGAGAACATTTGGAGATATTGAAACTACCCATTGAACAAGATGCCAGTCTGGTACCGAAACTTCTGGGGGTATTTATGCAGCAATGAGCTGATGTGATGAGATTTTGAATAAAGCGTATCATTCTCAGGACCGGTGAGTGCAACGTTTTATTCTGAAAGAGGATAAAGGATTTTTTTGTATATATATATATATATATATATATATATATATATATATATATAAGTCAATGGAGGATTGCACTCCAAGCAAACAGGTAATCCAATGCCCTGGGTGCAGCAAAACAGGCAAAACAAACATATGGAAAAAAGCGCACTCCAAGAGATCCTTAAACAGGCACTTTTATTCAGTGAACGTTTTTGGACACAATATAGTCCGTCCTCAGACCACAAATTGTTACAAATTACTTACCAACCACCCCTTAAGTACAGCAAACCACCAAAGTGAACTGGCCGGGCATCCACGCTCTCCCGGGTAGCTCCACCCCCAAACAGGTGACGTCATCATCCCGGGCAACGTGAGTCCGGTCAGCAATAAAAAAGTTATGTGCACACTAAAAGAAGAGAATAAACATTAAACAAACATGGCCCAATTGTAGGAACTGAACAATCGTACATTTAAACAGAGGAAAAACAAAAAAATTGCTGTTTTGAAGTATCGCATGCACCGCACTGGGTTGCCATAGCAACAAAAACAAACTATGAAGCGTGCGTGTCATGCGATACCACGGCAGCCGATCGTAGGTGACCAAATCAATAAGTCAAAGAATACCACACATTGTGATCCCTTGTACACTTACACAGAATCATAACAAAAGATTGTTGTTTTGATGTATATCATGCCACGCACTGGGTTGCCATAGCAACAAACATAAACAATAAAGCGTGCGTATCATGTGGTACCAAGACAGCCAATCATAGGAGACCAAAGTAATGCCAGAAACTACGATCCGTTGCCATAGCAACGTAAGAAAACACTGGAGATACTTAAATGAAGAAAAGCTGAAAGGGATCAAAACATATGGGTAAATAGATACAATATTGGTACATAATTATACTTATAATGCAGAAGAAAAGAGGAATGATACCCACCCTCTGTGACAAAACTATGGCTCATAATTTTATGCTTCAAAATTACCGTTGTTATTCTTGTCCCCTCTTTTTGACAGATATTGCCCTAAGCTGAGACCCCTATAGCCTTTTGTGTCATTCCTCTTTTCTTCTGCATTATAATTATAATGATGAACCAATATTGTATCTATTTACCCATATGTTTTGATCCCTTTCAGCTTTTCTTCATTTAAGTATCTCCAGTGTTTTCTTACGTTGAGCAATGATACTTTTTTATTGGACTAACTATACATTTATAAAGTATATACTGTTTACTGTATATATACACACATATATATATATATATATATATATATATATATATATATATATATATAAATAAATAATAGATAGATAGATAGATAGATAGATAGATAGATAGATAGATAGATAGATAGATAGATAGATAGATGATATACACACAGATATACAGATATATTAATTTATTATTTTACTACTATTAATAAAAAAAGTTTAATATTTAGCTCTCCTGAATGGAGTAATTATGAAACATGGACATCTATGAAAACATTTAAATGATTTTGTACAGTCAGGAACTGAATTTAGAAAGTAAACAATGTTTTTTTTCTGGGCAACGTAAAATAATACACTAGATTTTCATCAGAGAAACTCAGTATTGAACTTCCATTGTAGACTCAGGTGGTCAAAAAAATCTTCTGATAAAGAAAGAAAAGGCCATGAGTTAAATGATTTCAAACAGCCTCTTGCTAATCTCTGATGTACTTCAGTACACATCACAAAAGGATGAGGATTTTGTTGAAATTCAGACATTGCTGCCTACAAAGCTTACATAAAGGAAAAGCTGGAAGCTGTCAAAGGTCTCTTGGGTGACAACATGGTGCTTTTTATATTCTCATCGAGTATAAGCTAAAGGCTCTTGTGAAGGGTACCTAAAAATGGAGTTGCAAGTTATAAGCATTTTACAGTGTGCAGATTACATTGTACGCATGAGGTCAAATTATTATCAATAAGTTTAATTCTGTCAGTGGATTACAATTACTATATTTATCTTAGCTAAAAGGTCAACAGCACAGGGAAACTATATTTTTATTTTAGTAACACTGTTATGATTGTTCAGCTAACAATATATTTTTTTTATATATTCCATCACTAACACGTATATGCTATTTTATCTTCAGGGATGGTGCTGACCAAAATTCTCCTCAGCTGGGTGTTTTCAGCGGGAACACAGCCCTTGAAACAGCATACAGTTCTTCTTATCAAGTACTCATCAAGTTTCGCAGTGACTTTTCAACTGGTGGATTTTTTGTTCTTAATTTCCATGGTTAGTTTTCTTAAGTTAATAGCATATAATAAAAATAGATGTAAATAATAGTAAGTATTATCATCATTATCATCAAAAGACATTTAAAATTAAAATGTTTTAATGCATATTTACAGTATTGTGTATCGCTACTGCTGTAAATCTAACTACTTGGGAAATAGCAACATGCATTCAATTATATTTGACTCTGTATATTAATTCTTTATTTACTTTTATAATATTTTCCATTGGCAGTAAGAGTAGACGTATGAACATTTTTCAACAAATAGTTGAAATCCTTTTAGTAATTGCAAATGAAAAAATGAAAAGTAATTATAAATTATACTTTAAAACAAAATAGAATTTACTTTATTTTGATTCTCTAAGATATAATTCTCTCTCTCCCTCTCTCTCTCTCTCTCTCTACTCCCCTCTCTTCACTTCTCCTTACCTCTTCTCACCTCCCCCTTTTAAAATAATTAATGATGGAAATGGGATGATTCTTAGTTTGACCACTATTTTGAAGCTTATTCCAATAAACAATGAAAGACCTTCTATCTACAATGAAGTGCTAACAATTGGTTGCAATCTTTATTATGTCTGCACTCAACTTAATATTAATCATTAATTACAATGTTTAATTACTCTAAAAACAACTACTTAAAAACAGTGAAATTAAGTGAAATAATGTAATTTATACAAATGTAATAACCTTAGAAATATCTGCTTCTGCCTCATTCCCCCTCTCTCACCTAACATACAATATCCTCCTCACAAACTCATCTGCATTTCTTTACCTCTCACTCCCTCTAACTCAATAGGCTCCATTTAACAAATGCTGGGCAAAAGAGGTTGGCTTCTCTCATCATGACGAGTGGGCAGCATCCTATGCCCTCAGTTCTCATTGCATGAGCAAATGCTTGTGCAGCAGCACTCCCTGATCTCACATAACCAATCATGCAAAAATAGGACCTGTCAATCAACCCACAGCTACCTAACTAGCATTTCAGGCCTGCTCACGTGAGTCTGAAATGCTTGGGTTCTGAAGCTGCATCTGGATCCCATCTTCTCTGAAACCTCATCAACACACCCTGCCATCCTCTCAATCCCACAATTCCTCACACATCAGCTTCTGTTCTTCCTCTTAACCATCCTTCCTCAAACACAGACTACTCCTCAATCTTTCTTTCCAGCTCAATCTTCCCTCACTGTTGTCCTTACACTCTTTGCAGCCTTTGTTTTTTTACCCATCTCTTCACAGATGTCACATGCTCTTATTACTGTCTTTCTCAAACACACCACCCTCCTCCAATCCTGTCTCTTGCACACAGCTTCCTCCTTGTCCTCTAAACCCTTCTTCTTTACATACAGCCCTGCTTTTCCATTTAGCCCACTGTCCCTCAAATACAGCCCTTGCTCACTCTCTCAGTCATATTAAGTTCACAAGAAGACAGTTTAAGATAAGAATGTCATTGCTTTTATGTTTGATAGAAAACTTTTGCCTAGATTACGAGTTTTGCAATAGCCTTAAAAAGCAGCATTGAGAGGTCCCAACACTGCTTTTTATCTAACGTTGGTATTTGGCAGGTACAGGTGTACCGCTCACTTTTCTTCCGTGACTCGAGGCTACCGCAAATCCCCTTTCGTCAATTGCATATCCTATCTTTTTAATGGGATTTGCCTAACGCTGGTATTACGAGTCTTGGAAGAAGTGAGCGTTAGACCCTCTCCTGTCAAGACTCCTACTGCATTTAAAAGTCAGTAGTTAAGAGTTTTATGGGCTAACACCGGAACATAAAGCTCTTAACTAAAGTGCTTAAAAGTACACTAACACAAATAAACTACCTATTAACCCCTAAACCGAGGCCCCCCCACATCGCAAACACTAAAATAAATATTTTTAACCCCTAATCTGCCGACCGGACATCGCCGCCACCTACATTATACCTATGAACCCCTAATCTGCTGCCCCTAACATCGCCGACACCTATATTATATTTATTAACCCCTAATCTGCCACCCCCAACTTACAATTATTAACGCCTAATCTGCCGACCGGACATCGCCACCACCTACATTATAACTATGAACCCCTAATCTGCTGCCCCCTAAAATTACCGACACCTATATTATATTTTTAACCCCTAATCTGCCACCCCCAACGTCGCCACCACCTACCTACAATTATTAACCCCTAATCTGCCGACCAGACATCGCCACCACCTACATTATACCTATGAACCCCTAATCTGCTGCCCCTAACATCGCTGACACCTATATTATATTTATTAACCCCTAATCTGCCACCCCCAACGTCGCCGCCACCTACCTACAATTATTAACTCCTAATCTCCCGCCCCCAACATTGCCGCTACTATAATAAAGTTATTAACCCCTAAACCTAAATCTAACACCCCCCTAACTTAAATATAATTTAAATAAATCTAGATAAAATTACTATAATTAAATAAATTAATCCTATTTAAAACTAAATACTTACCTATAAAATAAACCCTAATATAGCTGCAATATAACTAATAGTTAAATTGTAGCTATTTTAGGATTTATATTTATTTTACAGGCAACTTTATTTTAACTAGGTACAATAGCTATTAAATAGTTATTAACTATTTAATAGCTACCAAGTTAAAAAAACTACAAAATTACCTGTAAAATAAATCCTAACCTAAGTTACAAATACACCTAACACTACACTATCAATAAATTAATTAAATAAATTAACTACAATTATCTAAAATAAAATACAATTAAATAAACTAAACTATATTACAAAAAAACAAACAATAAATTACAAAAAACAAAAAAATATTACAAGAAGTTTAATCTAATTACACCTAATCTAAGCCCCCTAATAAAATAAAAAAGCCCCCCAAAATAATAAAATTCCCTATCCTAAACTAAGTGAAGTGAAGTAAAGTAATCAGCTCTTTTACCAGCCCTTAAAACTGCTTTTTGCAGGGCATTGCCCCAAAGTAATCACCTCTTTTACCTGTAAAAAAAAGAAATACAATACCCCCCCAACAATGCAACCCACCACCCATACACCCCTACTCTAAAACCCACCCGATCCCCCCTTAAATAAACCTAACACTACCCCATTGAAGATCACCCTACCTTGAGCCGTCTTCACCCAGCCGGGCACCACTGGTCATCCGATGGGGCAGCAGAGGACATCCGGACCGGCAGAAGTCTTCATCTGATCGGGGCAGAAGAGGTCCTCCATCCGGCAGAAGTCTTCATCCAAGCGGCATCTTCTATCTTCATCCTTCCAGTGAAGACCTCCGGCGCGGAACATCCTTCTCGGCCGACGACTACCCGACAAATGGCTGGTCCTTTAAATGACGTCATCCAAGATGGCGTCCATCGAATTCTGATTGGCTGATAGGATTCTATCAGCCAATCGGAATTAAGGTAGGAAAAATCCGATTGGTTGATGCTATCAGCCAATCGGATTGAAGTTCAATCCGATTGGCTCATTGGATCAGCCAATAGAATTGACCTCGCATACAGGTAATTTTGTAATTATTTTAACTAGGTAGATATTAAATAGTTATTAACTATTTAATAGCTATTGTACCTAGTTAAAATAAATACAAAGTTGCCTGTAAAATAAAAATAAATCATAAGATAGCTACAATGTAATTATTAATTATATTGTAGCTATCTTATGGTTTATTTTACAGGTAAGTATTTAGTTTTAAATAGGAATAATTTATTGAATTGTAGTTATTTTATTTAGATGTATTTAAATTATATGTAAATTAGGGGGTTATGGGTTAGGGTTAGACTTAGGTTTAGGGGTTAATAACTTTATTATAATAGTGGTGACGTTGGGGGTGGCAGATTAGGGGTTAATAAATTTAAGTAGGTGTCGGCGATGTTAGGACAGGCAGATTAGGGGTTATTAAAAATTAACTAGTGTTTGTGAAGTGGGAGTGCGGCGGTTTAGGGGTTAATACATTTATTAAAGTAGTGGCGATGTCCGGTTGGCAGATTAGGGGTTAATAATTGTAGTTAGGTTGTGGCGACGTTGGGGGGGTAGATTAGGGGTTAATAACTATAATGTAGGCGACGTTGGGGGCAGCAGATTAGGGGTTCATTGGTATAATGTAGGTTGCGGCGGTGTCCTGAGCGGCAGATTAGGGATTAATAATATAATGCAGGTGGCGACGATGTCGGGGTGGCAGATTAGGGGTTAATAAGTGTAAGATTAGGGGTGTTTAGACTTGGGGTTCATGTTAGGGTGTTAGGTGCAGACTTAGAAAGTATTTTCCCATAGGAAACAATGGGGCTGCGTTAGAAGCTGAATGCTGCTTTTTTGCAGGTGTTAGGTTTTTTTTCAGCCAGCTCAGCCCCATTGTTTGCTATGGGGAAATCGTGCACGAGCACGTTTTAGCCAGCTTACCACTACCGTAAGCAACGCTGGTATTACAGTGAGAAGTGGAGCTAAATTTGCTCCACGCTTACTTTTCTGAGGCTAACGCAGCCATTCAGAAAACTTGTAATACCAGCATTGGCTTAAGGTAGCGGTGGGAATAAAAAGGAGCGTTAGAGCAACAAGCTTTACCGACAAAAACTCGTAATCTAGCCATTTGTTTTTTTACTTTATTTGTTTTTTTCCTAAGCAACTGAAAGTGATATCAAAATCTACATATAGGTTTTAGAAACAAAATGACTGTTAAACTAAATAACAACTAGATTGCATGTCTTGCACTATAGAGGGTGTGAAATGAATGCAACAAAAGTTGCATTATTTAACCCTCCATAGCGCTGCCATTACGAGTTTTGGAAAAGCATGCAATATGGTTGCGATGAGCTCCATACTGCACAAAATCCAAGCACTGCTTTGACGTGCATGTGCATGCTTTCCCCATAGACATCAATGGGGAGAAAGTGTTAGAAAAAAACTAACACCTGCGATCGCAGAATGAAAATCTCTGTAACGCAACCCCATTGATGTCTATGGGGAAAAAAAGTTACGTTTAAACTTAACACCCTAACATAAACCCCAAGTCTAAACACCCCTAATCTGCCGGCCCCGACATAGCCGAACGTACATAATGTTATTAACCCCTAATTTGCCTCTCCCGACATTGCTGCCACTAATAAAATTTATTAACCCCTATTCTGCCGCTCCCCGACATCGTCACTTCTATAATAAAGTTATTAACCCCTATTTCCCTGCACCCCAACATCGCCCACATTATAATAAAGATATTAACCAGTTTAGGGGTTAATAGGTAGTTTATAGGTTTATAGGTTTTTGTGTACTTTGAAATATTTTAGTTATGTGTTTTGTGTAACAGTTTTGTTGCGTAAAACTCATAACTACTGGTCTCAGATTGCGGAACAAATCGCGTCGGTATAGGCTTTAACGCAAGCTTTTTAGCCTCACTTACAAAACTTGTAATGGCAGCGCTATAGAAATCCTATGCAAAAATATATTTTTTTAGTGCGGGACTGACATTGCGTTACAGGCTAAAATGCTGGCTGCATTGCTGTTTTAAAGCTGAAATGGCCATTTTTTCAGCGTTACAACACAAAGGCAAAACCTGTATTCTAGGTGCTAGTTAATAAATAACCAAACAATTAAAAGTATTTTCTAATTTAACTCCTATAATTTAAATAAATGACAGACACTTTTTCAGCAGGGAGAGGCTATATCGTATAGCATATATGAATATGTATGTACATTTGTAGAAGGATAGTATATCATACATAGTATAATGGCATTGAATTTTGGCTGATAATGAAAATTGTATCTGTCTTTATCCATCCTTTTAAAGTATGTCAGGATAGAGGGAACACAACTGCCATTTCAAACAAAAGTCAGATTTAAGCTTCCTCACTACCGTACCACATTTAAAAGGCTGCAAATTGTGTAAGGGGGTGTTAAAAATGTAATTCATTGTGTATTGGTTAAGGCTGGGAAGAGTGTTGCACATTTAATGCATCGCCTTCATGTATGGTGCTGGTGTATTTAAAAAACTAAATACAAAAATAAACAAATGACATAGGTTAGAAGCATCCTGGGCCATCGGTGCAATAAGGTAACATTAATGCCTCACTTTGAATTGAATGGGGCTTCCATGTTCATTTTCTTAGGAACTGAATCTCTAAAGTGCTTTGAGCAAATGAGATTGTTTAAAATTATTCTCTAGCACTTTGAGAACCCTCGCAAGATTCTAGAAAGGCAAATGTTGCTGTATCTCTCCAAGTGGCATTCTTGCATTTCTGTATGTGAAGGAAAGACAAACTCAGAACAATATAGTACTGCATGAAATGAGACTTTTGTTGAATTTACTCCTAGTAATTTACATTTTAACTTACTTTAGACTTAAAGGGACAGTCTACACCTTACTCACCTTAAAGGGACATAAAACCCAAAAATTTTCTTTCATGATTCAGATAGAGAATACAATTTCAAACAACTTTCCAATTTACTTCTATTCTTTAATTTGCTTCTTTCTCTTGTTATCCTTTGCTGAAATGTTTATCTTGTTATCCTTTGCTGAAATGTTTATCTAGGCAAGTTCATGTGCAGCAGAGAACCTAGGTTCTAACTGTTGATTGGTGGCTGCATATATAAACTGATTGTCATTGGCTTACCCATGTGTTCAGTTAGAAACCAGTAGTGCATTGCTGCTCATTCAACAAATGATACCAAGAGAATAAAACAGATTAGATAATAGAAGTAAATTAGAAAGTTGTTTAAAATTGTATTCTCTATCTGAATCATGAAAGGAAATTTTTGGGTTTCCTGTCCCTTTAATGTTTTACCTTAGATTAAAGGGACAGTAAACACCAGAATTATTGTTGTTTAAAAAGGTAGATAAAACCTTTATTACCAATTCCCCAATTTTGCATAACCAACACAGTTATAATAATATACTTTTTACCTCTGTGATTACCTTGTATCTATGCCTCTGCAAACTGCCCCCTTATTTCATTTCTTTTGACAGACTTGCATTTTTAGCCAATCAGTGCTGACTCCTAGGAGCTTCACGTGCCTGAGCTCAATGTTATCTATATGAAACACATGAACTAACTAACGCCCTCTAGTGGTGAAAAACTGTCAAAATGATTTCAGATTAGAGGCAAGGTCTAAGAAATTAGCATATCAACCTCCTAGGTTTAGCTTTCAACTAACAATACCAAGAGTACAAAGCAAATTTGGTAATACAAGTAAATTGGAAAGTTGTTTAAAATTACATGCCCTATTTAAATCATGAAAAAAATGTTTTTACTTTACTGTCCCTTTAAGTTGCAAATAGCCTTCTGCACCCTTTTCTATATCATGCAGCAGGAATGTAAAAAAAGTTATTTTAAAATGAATATTATTTCTGACCACTTTGAAAATGGCTGGCAAACTCCGCCCACTTATGACATCACAATCTGGGTTGCATCTAGGCATTCTGCTGAATAGAATTGACAGTCTGTTGAGTCCAATTAGTGAGCCTTTTGGAATTAGATGCCATATCCAGCCCAGATTGGTTGGAGCTTAGCAGCCATTTAACAAAAATAAATGTAAATGTTCTACAAATACTCAATATTAATTTCTTTTAACATCTTTAGTGTGCTGGGAAGCCATGCTAACCTGCTCCTCTGCTTCACAGAGCCCCAGCTGCGCTAATAGGACCTCCTCCTTTAGTGCAGGCCCTGGCAGCCATCACATTAAGCCTCCTGTGTGCATGGCCGGGGCTCTGTGAAGAAGAGGAGTAAGTTAGCGCAGCCTTCCAGCACCCTAAAGCTAAGTATTTAACCCTTTAACGGTAATTTAAGGTATTACCTTTAAAGTATCATCAGTATTTTTTCCTTTTCCTTAATGTTAATTAATGCATTCATTCAGGAAACAAAACAAATGCACATCTATATATATATATATATTATAAATAATATTTAACTATATGTGCACATAATAATTTTGGTAAATATTTTCTTCTTTTTTTTTCCAGCATACCCACTAAAGAAATGCCAACCTCCAACTCCTGTGGAAGAAGCTGACCTAATTTCAGATGATGATGATTTTGAAATAGGTACAAAATTATATCATTTTTCTAGTATTTCAATTAAATTAATCTATTTCTCTAATGTAACTTTTCATTAGTGTAATTGAATTGCTTCAAAATATTAAAAAAATAAAGTAACCAGAAAAGAAAAATTAGTTTCCTTTGATGGAACCGTTCATTCAGAAATGGTGTTACAGCAGGTTTGACCTAGAACTTTAGACTCTGTACTTCTTAAAATGTAGCAGTTTTTTTTTTTATAAATAATATTGTGATGATGTGGGAGGATACTTAGCTTTCTGTTTTACTACTCTTTGGGGTTTCCTTTCCATTTGCCATGTTTGATTTGATCCACCTAATTTTTTTAGATAATCTCTTTACTTCTTAATTCTTGATACAGCCATTTTCCCACATTACTCACTTTCTCATACACTTACTGCTCCATAAAAAGTTTGTAGTTTATAGTTCTCCTTGGAGACTCAACTCAGAAAAGGGCTTGAACAGGAGAGGAAGCAGCAGAGTAACCAAACTAAGCTTCTGATAATAGTTATATAGTACATAAACCCCAAAAAATACATCTACAAGGAAGGAAGACAACATGAGTAAAGTTCCTTTGACAAAGCAGCCAGCAGTTCCATAAGGATTAGGCATTGATGAATAATGACCAGCACATAGTAATGGGGCAGGAGTAGGAGGGGCAGCAACAGGCAGAATAGTTACTGAATAAGTTAGTTAGGTCTAACAGTACATAAACCTCAATAAAACACTTCCAGGGGAGGAGAATGGCATCAGGTGCCTAGAGTCCCTTGGATACAGTGGTCAGCAGCTCCCTGAGGATTTGGTATTGATGGAAGATGACCACCACAGAGTAGGGAGGGCAGGAGCAGAAGTGGCAGTAGCAGAGTTACTAAACTAGGTATGTAGGCCAGACAGTACATAAACCTCAAATAATACACCTCCAGGCATTGGAGGGGGAGGGCAAACACAAGCCTAGAGTCGATTGGAAACAGTGGCCAGCAGTTCCCTGTGGATTTGGCATTGATGGATGATGATACCACAGAGTAGGGAGGGCAGAAGCAGGAGTGACAGCAGAAGTAGGCAGCAGAGTTACTGAACTAGATATGAAGGCCTGATAGTACATAATTCTCAAAAATACACCTCCAGCCAGGGGCGGAGTAGGGAATCACATGCCTAGAGCCCATTGAACACAGCAGCCAGCAATATCCTGAGGATTTTGCATTGATTTTAGTTGAAGACCACAAAGCAGGGAGAGTGGGAGGAGTGGCAGCAGAGTTATTGAAGTAGGCTTCTGGATTATAGTACACCAACCCCATAAATACACCTCAAATGAATGTGACAATTGGAGTGCAGTAGTAGGGAGGAAAGGGAATAGTTATCTCACATTCCTCCCTATCCCACACACTTGCTCCTTAAACACATTTGAAATTATCTTTGTAAACTCAAGTCTAAGATTTGTTTACAGAGTCCTTGTGAAAATGCTTTAACATAAGCAAGACCGGTATCTGTTAGAAACCCAACTTAAAAAGAAGGGAGACATCTGTTTTGAAAATTTTGCTTTGGTAAAGGGAGAGAACTTTGGAGAGGTGCACAACAATGTGAAATGTGCATCAGTACTGAAACAACAACTTTCTTGTCCATTTCTTTTTCTAACTTGCATATTGGCAAAAAATCTTATCTGACTTCCAGGCCAGCCTCCAGTATGATGTCATCATGAACTACTACCTCTTACACATTGGTATAGCCTGGAACAAATATAGCAATCCAAGACTTAGCAAACAAAGATATGTGCTGACACTCTGTTGCATACTTTTTCTAACTGTCCCAAAGGATTTGTCATTGTCTGATGACCACTACAGAGCAGGAGCAGCATTGAGCAGTAGCTTTTCAGAAGTTGGTTTAATTATTCCTTGGTCTGCTGTTACAAAACTTAATTTCCCTTAATACGAGATCATAACACTGTGGTGCGGAAGGATTGCAAGCCATTTCAACAGCATTGTTAAAGCAGTCAACTTGTTAGGCAAGAAAAGAAGGTCTTCCCCAGTGCTGACCTAAGACAGTATAACTAGGCTATCCTCCATGCTATGGCTTCCTGTCAATTCATTGGTATTGGTAACCCATTAGGCAGACATTATTGAATCATGATTGGTCAATTAGTGGCAGTCCTAAATCCTTTTAGGGATATCACACAGAAATTGATACAAAAAACGAAACTGCCAGTCTGGGTCATCATACTCTTGTTCAAGATGGATGCCTTACTTGAAAACAATGAAGTGGTTCTTGGTGGCATACTAATTAGTGAAGTAGCAACACTTGTCATGAGGATAAAGTAGTAGTTGAATGGTCGCATGTGGGAGCATCTTCATTCAAAACTTTTTCAATCAGTAAAAACTTGCATCTAGAAGTAAAATGGTTTGAAAAGGTAATTCCATTATTTTAACCATAAAATTAAGGGAAGTAGCTGATCATGTGTGTACATTGTTATCAAATAGCATTATATTTAGTTGTCACTCAAGAGCAAAATACAATTTGAAAGACTTAGAATTCTGTAATTAAATCATAAAATGTAGCTGCAATGTACAGTGAGCAATGGAGAACTAATCTATGGGGACATGAATGCAAACTGATTACTGATAGGCCCATGAAATCTTTACTAAATAACTAAAAACAAACTGCTTCAAGCAGGAAACCAAATTTCTAGATGGTGAGCTAGACTATTGCTCTATTAGTCTAGACAAGGAAATGAAAATATAACATCTAATTACACATTTCACCTGCAATGTCTGTCCTGCTTCTGCTGCTTCTATGAGAAAACCTTCTAATAGATGGTGGCACTGGGGCAAACACTAGTACAGGTGATTTGGGAGTAGACTAAAGAGTTGATCATACTAATAGGCTTGAAGCCAAAAAATGTTAATTCAGCAACTACACATTCCCCTCATTGTCCTCTTTACTTTTATGAGTGGACTTAAAGGATGACCCTTACTGCCACTGATTATGCTGATACTAGTTCTGGTACTGGTTGGCCCTGTATATATCAAGCTTGTGGTGGACAAGGGATTGACTGCTACAGCAGATGCTGAAGATGACTCTGCTGCTGCCGCCATAACTGCCGCTGCTTGAGCTGGAGGAGCAGACAATGGGGAAATAGTCTCTGTACTGGTATTAAGTGATAATACTGATACTACTGGTGGTGGTGGTGGTGGTGGAAGTCACATCCTGAAATGTAGTACAGTCTGACCGACTAAACCTTTTCTGATAAAATAATATAATTTATAAGTATTTTTTTGGTTGGTACCTCCCCAGAATAGCAATTTTGCTTTCAATTAAATGAGGTGTACACCATCATAGGATATCTGTAACCCTGATAATACACTAGTGACAGTATATTCAACAGACGTCGACTGAGTGCAATATAGCCAGCCACAGAGCAATGATTATTATGATATTAATTATTGTTGTTGTAACACCCAAAATAAAAACATTGCTATGTAACAACTATACAGCTGTAGAGGGTCTCTAGTAAGCTGTCAGGTAACCACAGTGACCACACTGCAATAGCAATTAAGGTTTCAATTAGATGAGGGGTGATGTTATTTAATTGCTAACTATAGAATACAAACAAAAAAATTCCTGCACCCACAGGATTATAGTTAAATTAACACCTTTTTCTCCCCAACAAAGGCAGCAGGCCTACCCTGTATCATGTGACAGCCATCAGCCAATCACAAATGCATATACGTATATTCTTTGAATTCTCACACATGCCCAGTAAGAGCTGGTGATTTAAAAAGTATAAATATAAAAAGACTCTGCACATTTTGTTAATGGAAGTAAATTGAAAAGTTGTTTAAAATTGCATGGTCTATCTGAATCATTAGAGTTTAATTTTGACTTGAGTGCCCCTTTAAGTTGCAACTCTTGTAAGAAATAAAATATAATTTCCTGGTACCCAGAGTGAAAAAATATGCAGTATGTGTGTACATTTTACACTGCACTTCAAGAAAAAAATCTAAGGCCTAGATTTAGAGTTGGGCGGTAGCCGTCAAAACCAGCGTTAGAGGCTCCTAACGCTGGTTTTTACCGCCCTCTGGTATTTGGAGTCAGTCATTAAAGGGTCTAACGCTCACTTTTCAGCCGCGACTTTTCCATACCTCAGATCCCCTTACGTCAATTGCGTATCCTATCTTTTCAATGGGATCTTTCTAACTCCGGTATTTAGAGTCGTGGCTGAAGTGAGCGTTAGAATTCTAACGACAAGACTCCAGCCGCAGAAAAAAGTCAGTAGTTAAGAGCTTTCTGGGCTAACGCCGGTTTATAAAGCTCTTAACTACTGTGCTCTAAAGTACACTAACACCCATAAACTACCTATGTACCCCTAAACCGAGGCCCCCCCACTTCGCCGCCACTCTATTAAAAAAATTTAACCCCTAATCTGCCGACCGCCACCTACGTTATACTTATGTACCCCGAATCTGCTGCCCCTAACACCACAGACCCCTATATTATATTTATTAACCTTTAACCTGCCCCCCACAACGTCGGCCGCAAGCTACCTACAATAATTAACCCCTAATCTGCCGACCGCAAAGCGCCGCTACCTACGTTATCCTTATGTACCCCTAATCTGCTGCCCCTAACACCGCCGACCCCTATATTATATTTATTAACCCCTAATCTGCCCCCTTCAACGTCGCCTCCACCTGCCTACACTTATTAACCCCTAATCTGCTGAGCGGACCGCACCGCTGTTATAATAAAGTTATTAACCCCTAATCCACCTCACTCCCACCTCAATAACCCTATAATAAATAGTATTAACCCATAATCTTCCCTCCCTAACATCGCTGACACCTAACTTCAAACATTAACCCCTAATCTGCCGACTGGAGCTCACCGCTATTCTAATAAATGTATTAACCCCTAAAGCTAAGTCTAACCCTAACACTAACACCCCCCTAAATTAAATATAATTTAAATCTAACAAAATAAATTAACTCTTATTAAATAAATTATTCCTATTTAAATCTAAATACTTACCTGTAAAATAAATCCTAATATATCTACAATATAAATTATAATTATATTATATCTATTTTATTATTAATATTTATTTTACAGGTAACTTTGTATTTATTTTAACCAGGTACAATAGCTATTAAATAGTTAAGAACTATTTAATAGCTAAAATAGTTAAAATAATTACAAATTTACCTGTAAAATAAATCCTAACCTAAGTTACAATTAAACCTAACACTACACTATCAATAAATAAATTAAATAAAATACCTACAATTACCTACAATTAAACCTAACACTACACTATCAATAAATTAATTAAATACAATATCTACAAATAAATACAATTAAATAAACTAACTAAAGTACAAAAAATAAAAAAGAACTAAGTTACAAAAAATAAAAAAATATTTACAAACATTAGAAAAATATTACAACAATTTTAAACTAATTACACCTACTCTAAGCCCCCTAATAAAATAACAAAGCCCCCCAAAATAAAAAAATGCCCTACCCTATTCTAAATTACAAAAGTTCAAAGCTCTTTTACCTTACCAGCCCTGAACAGGGCCCTTTGCGGGGCATGCCCCAAGAAATTCAGCTCTTTTGCCTGTAAAAAAACACATACAATACCCCCCCCCAACATTACAACCCACCACCCACATACCCCTAATCTAACCCAACCCCCCTTAAATAAACCTAACACTAAGGTTCTGGCTCCAAAATCTTCATCCAACCCAAGCGGGGGCTGGCGATCCATAATCCTGCGGCTGAAGAGGTCCAGAAGAGGCTCCAAAGTCTTCATCCTATCCGGGAAGAAGAGGCGATCCAGACCGGCAACCATCTTGATCCAAGCGGCATCTTCTATCTTCATCCGATGAGGAACGGCTCCATCGTGAAGACCTCCAGCGCGGACCAATCTTCTTCCGACGACGTCCAACTGAAGAATGACGGTTCCTTTAAGGGACGTCATCCAAGATGGCGTCCCTCGAATTCCGATTGGCTGATAGGATTCTATCAGTCAATCGGAATTAAGGTAGGAAAATTCTGATTGGCTGATGGAATCAGCCAATTAGAATCAAGTTCAATCTGATTGGCTGATCCGATCAGCCAATCAGATTGAGCTAGCATTCTATTGGCTGATCGGAACAGCCAATAGAATGCGAGCTCAATGTGATTGGCTGATTGAATCAGCCAATCGGATTGAACTTGATTCTGATTGGCTGATTCCATCAGCCAATCAGAATTTTCCTACCTTAATTCCGATTGGCTGATAGAATCCTATCAGCCAATAGGAATTCGAGGGACGCCATCTTGGATGACGTCCCTTAAAGGAACCGTCATTCGTTGGGAAGTCGTCGGCAAAGATGGATGTTCTGCGTCGGCGGGATGAACATGGATCCGGAAGAAAGAAGATTGAAGATGCCGTTGATAGAAGACTTCAGCCGGATCATGGACCTCTTCAGCTCCCGCTTGGATGAAGACTTCAGCCTGATCATGGACCTCTTCAGCTCCCGCTTGGATGAAGACTTCAGCCGGATCATGGACATCTTCAGCCCCCCGCTTGGGCTTGGATCAAGACATCGGAGGAGCTCTTCTGGATCGATCGGTGAACCTGGTATGGTGAAGATAAGGTAGGAAGATCTTCAGGGGCTTAGTGTTAGGTTTATTTAAGGGGGGTTTGGGTTAGATTAGGGGTATGTGGGTGGTGTGTTGTAATGTTGGGGGGGTATTGTATGTGTTTTTTTACAGGCAAAAGAGCTGAATTTCTTGGGGCATGCCCCGCAAAGGGCCCTGTTCAGGGCTGGTAAGGTAAAAGAGCTTTGAAATTTTGTAATTTAGAATAGGGTAGGGCATTTTTTTATTTGGGGGGGCTTTGTTATTTTATTAGGGGGCTTAGAGTAGGTGTAATTAGTTTAAAATTGTTGTCATATTTTTCTAATGTTTGTAAATATTTTTTTTATTTTTTGTAACTTAGTTCTTTTTTATTTTTTGTACTTTAGCTAGTTTATTTAATTGTATTTAATTAATTTATTGATAGTGTATTGTTAGGTTTAATTGTAGGTAATTGTAGGTATTTTATTTAATTAATTTATTGATAGTGTAGTGTTAGGTTTAATTGTAACTTAGGTTAGGATTTATTTTACAGGTAATTTTGTAATTATTTTAACTATTTTAGCTATTAAATAGTTCTTAACTATTTAATAGCTATTGTACCTGGTTAAAATAAATACAAAGTTACCTGTAAAATAAATATAAATCCTAAAATAGCTATAATATAATTATAATTTATATTGTAGCTATATTAGGATTTATTTTACAGGTAAGTATTTAGCTTTAAATAGGAATAATTTATTTAATAAGAGTTAATTTATTTCGTTAGATTTAAATTATAATTAACTTAGGGGGTGTTAGTCTTAGGGTTAGACTTAGCTTTAGGGGTTAATACATTTATTAGAATAGCGGTGAGCTCCAGTCAGCAGATTAGGGATTAATGTTTGAAGTTTGGTGTCGGCAATGTTAGCGAGGGCAGATTAGGGGTTAATACTATTTATTATAGGGTTATTGAGGTGGGAGTGAGGCGGATTAGGGGTTAATAACTTTATTATAATAGCGGTGCGGTCCGCTCGGCAGATTAGGGGTTAATAAGTGTAGGCAGGTGGAGGCGACGTTGTGGGGGGCAGATTAGGGGTTAATAAATATAATATAGGGGTCGGCGGTGTTAGGGGCAGCAGATTAGGGGTACATAGGGATAATGTAAGTAGTGGCGGTTTACGGAGCGGCAGATTAGGGGTTAATAATAATATACAGGGGTCAACGATAGCGGGGGCAGCAGAATAGGGGTTAATAAGTGTAAGGTTAGGGGTGTTTAGACTCGGGGTACATGTTAGAGTGTTAGGTGCAGACGTAGGAAGTGTTTCCCCATAGCAAACAATGGGGCTGCGTTAGGAGCTGAACGCTGCTTTTTTGCAGGTGTTAGGGTTTTTTTCAGCTCAAACAGCCCCATTGTTTTCTATGGGGAAATCGTGCACAAGCACGTTTTTGAAGCTGGCCGCGTCCGTAAGCACCGCTGGTATCGAGAGTTGAAGTTGCGTTAAATATGCTCTACGCTCCTTTTTTGGAGCCTAACGCAGCCATTCTGTGAACTCTCAATACCAGCGGTATTTAAAAGGTGCGGCCAGAAAAAAGCATGCGTAGCTAACGCACCCCTTTGGCCGCAGAACTCTAAAGCTAGGCGTTAGATTGCAGTGCTGTTTTTTTCTGTAAAATTGTGCAGAATGAGGCAGGCACACTTCTCGTCTGGTCTGAAGTGGAAGTAAAAACTTGAAGATGGCTGAGTCTAACAACTCCCTATGCTAGGTTAAAGGGACATTCCGGTCAAAATTTAAATACACATAGATTAATTACATCTTTGAATAGAAACAATATTTGCAATATACATGTATTGGCAAACATGCTTCTAGTAAAATTTAGCACTGTTTTAGTGTTAAAAAATTTCTATGCACGTGCATGTGAAGCATAGCTAGATATTGTCAATGCACCAGCATTTTAGGTACTGCAGATGCTCAGAACACCAGTGAGGCTTGTATCATGTTAGCAATTACAACCAAATGGTACAAGCACCTTAGGCTCTCTGAGCAAGTGTTGTGTTTAAAATGCTGGTGCACGGTGCATACTTAAATACACTTTTGAAACAGCTATAACTTTTATTAGAAGCATTTTTGCTAATAAGTGTATACTACAAAAATGCTTCTATTCAATACTAAAATATAGGCTGGAATGTCCCTTTAACAGTGAATTGAACAAGCCTGTTTGGGATTTAATGCCTGACTTGATGGCCCTCACATCAATCATTTTGTGATGCTCTGGCAGGATTGGACAGGGGGTCTGTTCCCCTGTCCATCACTACCAATGAAATAGCTCATTTGTCAAACAATCTCAGCTACTTCCCCCTCTCCTGTGTTCTCTGACCCTTTTTTGGTGCTGAAAGTGCAGAATGAAAAACTAAATGAATGTCACTAATCTACACATAAAATTTAATCTGCAGTACAAATTTGGTCACGCTTTCATTTGTCCACTTGGTATGCCACCAAATAGACAAATGGACCAATATATGTCTGAAAATGTATTGGTCCGAAAACAAATGCGCGTCAGTTCAATCATGTACATTTTGATAAAACATATAAAATTGCAGAAACAGCTGAGCATAAAGAAGACTGCAAAATTTGATAAATGGCTAAGATCCTATGGGTGTGGTTCAAGATACACGTAGAACCTGGGTATACAGAAGATGAAAGAAGACATACCATGCAAAATTGTTATGGGAGCAAACAATGAATGGGAATGAGCTAAAGTGACTAAGTGCTCGATCATAAAAACAAACAAACTCCCCATGGACAGAAATCACACAAAATCTTTGTGATTTTTAAGAGCTTATATTTTAATGTAGGGGTCTCTCCTTCACATACTGAATCCTGCATAGTGAGATGAGCATTTTTTAAGGTAAAATTTGAGTTTTTACAAATTTTGGAGGAACCTTGTTGTAGTATCAAGACTTTTTAGATCATCTTGCCTGAGCAGAGATCTTTAGATCCTCGGGCCAATAGTAATAAATATTAAAAGAAAAAAAAAAACAAGATATGGTGCACTCATGCATATTAAAATGTACTTTTCATTGACATAACTAAAATAGACTGTTTAGAAAAGCCACTAAGTGCAGTCATTTCCCCAAAAATATGTGGTCCCTTGTATTTATTTGTCTATGCTAGACTAAAACCTTTAATAACAACTTTACTATAAAAACCAAACTATATATGCAGATTATTTAATTGGTAGTTTAATTTAATTTAGGGTAGGTTAAGTTATAGTTTAAAATTAGTTTATTTTAATTCTACAGGTACGTTTTAATTTATATTAAGATAGGGATCTTGCAAATTTTAATTTAAAGTTAAGGGGTTGTTAGGTTTAGGGGTTAATAGTTTAATTTAGTTTTTTGAGATGTGGGGGGCTGATGGTTTAGGGGTTAATAGGTTTAGTTAGTGGTGGTTATGTGGGAGGCCAGAGGTTTAGGGCTTAATAGGTTTATTTAGTGGCGGCGGTGTCGGAAAGCGGCGGGATAGGGGTTAATATTTATATTAGTGGTGGCGATGTCAGGAGCGGCAGATTAGGGCTTAATAGGTTTATTATAGTAGCAGCGATGTAGGAGTGCTGCGGTTTAAGGGTTAATAGGTAGTTTATGGGTGTTGGTGTACTTTGTAGCAGTTTAGTGAACTGGTATAAATAAAGTTTGGAAAAATCCCGAATTACAACATCATCGATGACTGTTAGTTAACCCCTTAATGACAACTGACGTACCAGGTACGTCATGCATTAACAAGTAGTTAATGACAATGGACGTACCTTGTTACGTCAGTTGTCTAAGAGAGTGCTGGAAGCGATCGCAATCGCTTCCAGCAGCTCTCAGGGTATTGCAGTGATGCCTCCATATGGAGGCATCCTGCAATACCTTTTTAGAAGACTCCGATGCAGAGAGAGCCACTCTGTGGCCCTCTCTGCACCGGTAGCGATGGTGCCGGTTCGTTGGTGGGTGGGAGCGTAACAGGGAGGCGGGTGGGCGGCCCATCGCTACCCGGCATCCGGTTCCTAGAAGTGCAATGTGCACGCCGGGTGCCGGGAGCGTGCGGGGGGTGCGCGTGCGCGCGCATTACCTGACACTGACACTGACACCAATGAGGAGGGAAGAGGGGGGGGGGAAGATGTTTTAATAAAATAATATAAAAGGATCTGGGAAGGGGAGGGGGATAGGGGTATTGTGGGGGCTGCTACACTACAGAAAACATAAAAAAAAACAAAAGAACAAAAAACACTTTTGTTTTTGGGGCAAATTGGGTACTGGCAGACAGCTGCCAGTACCCAAGATGGCCGCAATTAGATAGGGGAGAGGGTTAGAGAGCTGGGGGGGGTCATGGAGGTTGGGGCTAAGGCAGGAGTCCATCACAGCTAAAATATTTTATTTTTTTTATAAAAAAAAAACTCCTTTTATTTAGTACTGGCAGACTTTCTGCCAGTACTTAAGATGGCGGGGACATTTGTGGGGTGGGGGAGGGAAGAGAGCTGTTTGGGAGGGATCAGGAGGTGGGATGTGTCAGGTGGGAGGCTGATCTCTACCCTAAAGCTAAAATGAACCCTGCAAGCTCCCTACAACCTACCTAATTAACCCCTTCACTGCTGGGCATAATTTACGTGTGGTGCGCAGCAGCATTTAGCGGCCTTCTAATTACCGAAAATCAATGCCAAAGCCAAATAAGTCTGCTATTTCTGAACAAAGGGGATCCCAAAGAAGCTTTTACAACAATTTGTGCCATAATAGCACAAGCTGTTTGTAAATAATTTCAGTGAGAAACCTAAAATTGTGAAAAATGTAAAGTTTTTTTTTTATTTGCTCGCATTTGGCGGTGAAATGGTGGCATAAAATATACCAAAATGTGCCTAGATCAATACTTTGGGTTGTCTTCTAACAAAAAATATATACATGTCAAGGGATATTCAGGTATTCCTGACAGATATCAGGGTTCCAATGTAACTAGCGCTAATTTTGAAAAAAAAGTGGTTTGGAAATAGCGAAGTGCTACTTGTATTTATGGCCCTATAACTTGCAAAAAAAGCAAAAAACATGTAAACATTGGGTATTTCTAAACTCAGGACAAAATTTAGAAACTATTTAGCATGGGTGTTTTTTGGTGATTGTAGATGTGTAACAGATTTTGGGGGTCAAAGTTAGAAAAAGTGTGTTTTTTTCCATTTTTTTCTCATATTTTATTATTTTTTTTGTAGTAAATTATAAGACATGATGAAAATAATGGTATCTTTAGAAAGTCCATTTAATGGCGAGAAAAACGGTATATAATATGTGTGGGTACAGTAAATGAGTAAGAGGAAAATTACAGCTAAACACAAACACAGCAGAAATGTAAAAATAGCCATTGTCATTAAGGGTAAGAAAATTGAAAAATGGTCCGGTCATTAAGGGGTTAACAACAGTCTGATGCTCATCGCTCCATACATGGTGCACGTGTTTTTGACTACTTTTTTCATAAATATTTTATAAATATTTTTTTTCATAAATATGGAGATTGTATTGAGATCCGTTGCCAGTGATGTTTGGCAAGCGTATTGACGCCCGCAAATGCAACATAGTTGACGCTTGATAAATATCCCCCTATATTTTTTCAAGGTGTCTACAGTTGGTAAAAATTAAATGAATGAAGTGAAAAAACAAGTACTGTGGGCGCCTTAAAGGGCAGGTCAAAACAATATATGAGTTGATTATGTCTTAATACATATGAAAAAAATCTTTTAACAAATGATAGGTAAATGATCAAGAAAAAAAAATCTTTTAACAAATGATAGGTAAATGATCAATTTACCTATCATTTGTTAAAAGATTTTTTTTCTTGATCATTTACCTATCATTTGTTAAAAGATTTTTTTTTCATATGTATTAGGACATAATCAACTCATATATTTTTTTGACTTGCCCTTTAAGTCACCCACAGTACTTGTTTTTTCACTTCAATATTCCTTTTGCTAGTTTGTAGGGAACTAGTATCCATCTGTGGTGCTGGACCTTGCTGTTGGATTTATAGCACAAGAAGTTTAATCTCTTTTCCAAAAATTAAATGAATGAAGACATGTTGGCTAACTAGAAGTGTCAGGATTTTTCAAAGGTCTGTTTGTATATTAGAGAACACTGAATTAGGCCTACCCTAAACAATATTTTAAAATCCCTGGTTTCTATTTGAGTCTGTTATGACTGGGGAGAGAGATGAATAATTAAATACATTTCTTCAAAAAAGCTGTGATAGCCTAAGCTTTGATTTATGTTCCAGTAAAAAATATTTAAAAAAAAAAAAATGAATGACCATACACAAATTTGAAAAAGGCATGTTGGGTTTTGACCGTGATTATGACACATCAAAAATGATGAAATTTCAGCATACATAAACTAAGTTTTCCTAAATATCAAAATTTGTATATTATTATTTGGAGATAGTTTTATATTGTATTGTTGATTGCAGTAGTTAGGGTACATGGATATTTTATTTTTTTACAGTGACATGAAAAAAGTCAAGGATGTATGTCTTTATTTGGTTATGAACAATACTATTTCTAGGCAGTGTAGCATGAATTGAGGAAGTGTTGACAAGCAAGTGGAATTATTTTCTGTGGCATTACAAGCCACATTTATTTACAGTTAATTTTATTTAATATAAAAATTTGTAATAATTTTTTGCTATTTTTTTTAATTGTACAATGTCTGTTAACCAAAGACATATTTTATAGGACAAAAAATTAAGGTTTTTAAAAACAAAAGTAAGAAATGCTTATTTCTTTCCTAAGATATGGTGAGTCCATGGTTTGAGTAATTACTGTTGGGAATATCACTCCTGGCCAGCAGGAGGAGGCAAAGAGCATCACAGTTAAACTGCTAAGTATCACTCCCTTACCCACAACCCTCAGTCATTTTCTTTGCCTTTGGTACATTAAGGAGGTGAAGTTTAGGTGTCTCACGAAAAATTTTGATTTCTTTTACAAGCAAGTTTTGGGGTATAGCCGTATTCCACATCATTCCTTGCAGTCGGGTAGTGGTGGTTTTAAAGCAGTTAGGAACTTGTAAAGAGATTCTTACTGCGTTTTCCTAACAATTGCTGCCCTAGTTTAGAAAGCCAGAGTTGGCTACTCTGTTCTTTCTTTTTCAAAGGTCTCTGTGAGGAACTGTGTCCTCTAACACCTTTCAACTGTCTACATGCTGGAAAGTGGAGCAGGGAAGTGCTTTTTCTTCCAGTTGGGTAGACTATGCACTTAACAAATTAAAAGACACTGCTTTTTGTTGGGACATAGATAATCCTGTTGTATGGGTTACACTGGGGCATGAAGCAGGCACTGTAGCATGCGTGAGACTAACATTTAAACTCTTTTAAAAAGAAAGGGTAAAATGTTTTTATTAGGCTTTATTTTCTGACACATATTTACTTGATAAAACAATACAAGTTTAAACTGAAAGTAAGACAGAATTTTCTATTTATGCAGCTTATTCATTTCCCCTTTGCTTTAAACTGTCAGGTTTGAAAAAACGGTTGTTTCTGGTACTCAGTGTACCAGGAAGTATTACCTCTCTGAGTCATAGCAGTAATTTGAGCTCGGCAGTTGCGGTCACATTACTGGCTTTACTTCATAACTTTTCTGAGGAAAAAGTTGTTTTTCTCCATTTCTGTGCGATCTGGTGTTAAAGGAATTCTAAACCCAATTTTTTTTCTTTCATGATTCAGATAGAGCAGGCAATTTTAAGGAACTTTCTGATTTACTCATATTATGATTTTTTCTTCATTTACTTGCTATCTTTATCTGAAAATGCAGAAAAGTAAAGTTAGGAGCCGGACCATTTTTGGTTCAGAACCTGGGTAGAGCTTGCTGATTGGTTTGCTACATTTAGACACCAATCAGCAAGTACTTACATTTCTACTTTGTCAAATAAAGGTAGCACGAGAACAAAGAAAATTGATAATAGGAGTAAATTCGAAAGTTGCTTAAAATTGCCAGCTCTATCTGAATCATGAAAGAAAAATTGTGGGTTTAGTATTCCTTTAATTGATACCGGTAAGGCACCTCAGTAATTGAGGTGTGGGGTTGCCTGGGTATTTTAGAATTTTATAGGATGTTTATTAAATGTCTTTTCTCACATAATTTTAGCTGGGGATCGATCCTAATTTGGAATAAAATTTAAAGTGTATTTTTTCCTTGGCTTATTTTAATTGAATATTGAAATCTTTGAAACTTATCTGTACATGTTTATTTACTGTTTCACAGCATGTCTGATATGGAGCAAGAGCCTGCTCTCATGAATTCATACTTATTATGTTTAGATGCACAAATTGCAGCTCCTATGCAATTTTGTTCTTCATGTGTCAAGAAAACCTTGCAATATAAAGGTAAAATTTTTGAGCCTAATGTCTCTCAGGATGATGCTGTTAAAATATTACTTCAGCTTTCTCCTGCTACGCCCCAAGCCTCAATGGTGTCACATGCAGTGCCCTGTGGTTCTTCTATAACTCCTAGTGGAGTTTGTTTAAAAGCAGAAATTGCTGGCCAGGTATCTTCAGCGGTATCTGCGGCATTAATTGCCATTCCCAGATTACAGGGAAAATGCAAGAAGAAATCTAGATATTCAGAAAGTAAGGTGTCTGCCCTCAGTTCTGCTTCCCGAATTTCCCTTCTTTTGAGACTGAGGTGGTATCCTTCAGATTTAAGTTTGAGCACCTTTGTGTATTGTTAAAGGAGGGTTTAGCTACTTTAGATGACTCTGATACCCCTGTCGTTGTAACTCCTAAGAAATCTAGTAAACTTAATAGTTTCTTGGATGAACCTTCCACTTCGGAGGTTTTTTCTGTGCCGGACAGTGCTAGGGAGATTATCTCACAGGAATGGGAGAAACCAGGGCTGTCTTTTTCCCCATCTACCATTTTTAAGAAAATGTTTCCTGTTGAGGACTCCATTAAAGACCCTTGGTATACTGTACCCAAAGTTGAAGGGGCCATTCCCACTCTGGCTAAGAGAACCACTATTCCTATTGAGGATAGCTGCTCTTTTAAGGATCCGATGAACAAGAAGCTGGAGGATTATTTGAAAAAGATTTATGTTCATCAAGGTCTCCAATGGCATCCTGCGGTGTGTATGCCACCGTGACTAGTGCGGCATCTTATTGGTTCGATGCCTTTTCTGTTTCTCTTCAAGCAGATAGATAGATAAAATTCAATATAGGATTAAAGCTCTTAAGCTGCCCAATTCCTTTATTGCATATGCCATTTTACAGGTTGTTATTCTAGGAGCTAAAACGTCTAGTTTCGCTCTCCTAGCCCGCAGGGCATTATGGTTAAAACACTGGTCTGCGGACGTTTCCTCTAAATTCAAGCTTCTGGCGATTCCTTACAAGGGCAAAAACTTGTTTGGACCTGGTTTGGCAGAAATTATCTCTGATATTACTAGTGGAAAGGGGTATTTTCTGCCTCAAGATAAAAAGAATAGGCCTAAAGGACGTCAGAGTAATTTTTGTTCCTTCCGTAACTTCAGAGGAAAGCCTTCCCCTTCTTCTTCCAAGCAGGAACAATCCAAGTCTTCTTGAAAACCCAATCAGTCTTGGAACAAGGGGAAACAATCAAAGAAACCCACAGCTGATTCCAAATCAGCATGAAGGGTTTGTTCCCGATCCAGGATCAGATCAGGTGGGGGGTAGACTTTCTCAGTTCTCTCAAGCCTAGATACGAGATGTCACAGATCCCTGGATTGTGGACATACTATCCCAGGGTTACCTTAATTCCGATTGGCTGATAAAATTCAGCCAATCGGAATTGAAGGGACGCCATCTTGGATGACGTCAATTAAAGGAACCTTCATTCAGTCGTCGGCTGTCGTCAGAAGAGGATGCTCTGCATCGGATGTCTTGAAGTTGGACCCGCTCCATGCAGGATGGATGAAGATAGAAGATGCCGTCTGGATGAAGACTTCTGCCCGTCTGGACGACCACTTCTGCCTGGTTGGATGAAGACTTCTGCCTGTCTGAAGGACCACTTATGCCCGGTTGGGTGAAGACGTTTCCCGGTAAGGTGATCTTCAAGGGGTTAGTGTTAGGTTTTTTTTAAGGGGGTATTGGGTGGGTTTTAGAGTAGGGTTGGTTGTGTGGGTGGTGGGTTTTAATGTTGGGGGGGATTGTAATTTTTTTTACAGGTAAAAGAGCTGATTACTTTGGGGCAATGCCCTGAAAAAGGCCCTTTTAAGGGCTATTTGTAATTTAGTGTAGGGTAGGGCTTTTTTTATTTTGGGGGGGGGGCTTTTTATTTTGTTAGGGGGATTAGATTAGGTGTAATTAGTTTAAAAATCTTGTAATTTCTTTATTATGTTCTGTAATTAAGTGTTTGGTTTTTTGTACTTTAGATACATTTTTTTAATTGTAATTAATTGTATTTAATTTAGGTAATTAATTTAATTGTAGTGTAGTGTGGTGTAATTGTACCTTAGGTTAGGTTTTATTTTATAGGTAAATGTGTCTTTATTTTAACTAGGTAGTTATTAAATAGTTAATAACTATTTAATAACTATTGTACCTAGTTAAAAAAATACAAAGTTGCCTGTAAAATAAAAATAAACCCTAAGATAGCTACAATGTAACTATTAGTTATATTGTAGCTAGCTTATGGTTTATTTTATAGGTAAGTATTTAGTTTTAAATAGGAATAATTTAGTTAATTGTAGTAATTTTATTTAGATTTATTTAAATTATATTTAAGTTAGGTGGTGTTTGGGTCAGGGTTAGGCTTAGGTTTAGGGGTTAATAACTTTGTTATAGTGGCGGCGACATTGGGGACGGCAGATTAGGGGTTAATAAATGTAGGTAGGTGGCGGCAATGTTAGGGCCGGCAGATTAGGGGTTAATAATATTTAACTAGTGTTTGTGATGAGGGATTGTGGTGGTTTAGGGGTTAATATATTTATTATAGTGGAGGCGATGTCCGGTTCGGCAGATTAGGGGTTAAAATATTTATTTTATTGTTTGAAATGTGGGGGGGGGGCTTCGGTTTAGGGGTTAATAGGTAGTTTACGGGTGTTAGTGTACTTTTTAGCACTTTAGTTAAGAGTTTTATGCTACGGCGTTGTAGTGTAAAACTCTTAACTACTGACTTTTAAATGCGGTACCAGGCTTGACAGGAGAGGGTGTACCGCTCACTTTTTGTCAGACTTGTAATACCAACGCTATGCAAGTCCCATTGAAAATATAGGATACGCAATTGACATAAGTGGATTTGCGGTATTTCCAAGTCTGGCCAAAAAAGTGAGCGGTACAGCTGTACCTTCAAGACTTGTAATACCAGTGGGCGTTAAAAAGCAGCGTTAGGACCTCTTAATTCTGCTTTTTAAACCTTACGCACAACTCGTAATCTAGGCCTATATCAGGAAAAAAAATCAAACCACATTATCAAAAATAAAAAAGAATTACACCTAATCTAATAGCCCTTTCATAAAAAATCCCCCCCAAAATAAAAAAAAAAACCCTAGCTTGCAATAAACTACCAATGGCCCTTAAAAAGGCCTTTTGTGGGGCATTGCTTTTTTACTTGTAAAAAAAAAATACAAACCCCCTAACAGTAAAACCCACTACCCAACCCACCAACCCCCCAAATAAAAAAACATTTAGCTCTTTTACCTACCCAGACCCTAATCTAAAAATAAAACCCACCCAAAAAACCCTTAAATAAACCTAACACTAACTCCTGACGATCCACTTATAGTTATTGAAGTCTCGCTTGAAGGATCCATCCAGCCGGCAAGAAGTCTTCACCCGGGTGGCCTCTTCCATCTTCATCCAGCTGGTGAAGTCCTCATCCAGGTGGCAAGAAGTCTTCATCCAGACGGCATCCTCTATCTTCATCCATCCGGCACAGAGCAGGTCCATCCTGAAGACATCCGGTGCAGAGCTCCTTTTCATATGGTTGCCACCATAAACTGGAGCTTCAATGTGCAAGGGACGCCATCTTAGATGACGTCACTTGCATTCCTACTGGCTAAAAGGTTCCAATCAGCCAATAGAATTAGAGCTGCTAAAATCCTATTGGCTGTTCCAATCAGCCAATAGGATTTGAGCAGCTCTCATCCTATTGGCTGTTCCAATCATGCAATAGGATTTAGCTCTCATCCTATTGGCTGATTGGAACAGCCAATAGGATGAGAGCTGCTCAAATCCTATTGGCTGATTAGAACCTTTCAGCAAGGAATGCAAGGGACGCCATCTTGGATGATGTCACTTGCATTGAAGTTTCAGCTTACAGCGGCGACCGTATGATGAGGAGTTCCGTGCCGGATGTCTTCAGGATGGACCCGCTCCAAGCCGGATGGATGAAGATAGAAGATGCCATCTGAATGAAGACTTCTTGCCACCTGGATGAGGACTTTGCTGGCTGGATGAAGATGGAAGAGGCCGTCCGGGTAAAGGCTTCTTGCCAGCTGGATCGATCCTTCAAGCAGAACTTCAATAACTGTAAGTGGATCGTCAGGGGTTAGTGTTAGGTTTATTTAAGGGTTTTTTAGGTTGGTTTTATTTTTAGATCAGGGTCTGGGCAGGTAAAAGAGCTAAATGTCCTTTTAAGGGCATCGCCAATACAAATGCCCTTTTCAGGGCAATGAGGAGCTTAGGTTATTTAAGATATGTTTTTTATTTGGGAAGGTTGGTTGGTTGGGTGGTGGGTTTTACTGTTGGGGGGTGTTTGTATTTTTTTACAGGTAAGAGAGCTGATTTCTTTGGGGCAATGCCCAACAAAAGGCCCTTTTAAGGGTCATTGGTAGTTTATTGTAGGCTAGGTTTTTTTATTTTTGGGGGGGGCTTTTTATTTTAATAGGGCTATTAGATTAGGTGTAATTATTTTTTATTTTTGATAATGTGTTTTGTTTTTTTTCGTAATTTAGTAATTTTTATTTTTTGTAACTTAGCGTTAATTTTTTTTTGGTAATTTAGTAATTTTTAATAATGTTTAATAGTAGATTTAATAATTTGAGTAGGGTTGGGTTTTTTTAATATGTAATTTAGTTAACTTAATTGGTAGTTTAATTTAATTGTAGTATAATAGTTAGGGTAGGTTAATTAATAGTTTAAAAATAGTTTAAAAATAGTTTATTTTAATTCTACAGGTAAGTTTAAATTTATTTTAAGATAGGGATGTTGTAATTTTAATTTAAAGATAGCGGCTTGTTAGGTTTAGGGGTTAATAGCTTAATTTAGTTTATGGTGATGGGGTTTAGGGGTTAATACATTTATTTAGGTTGTTGCGGGGTCCAGGAGTGGCGGGATAGGGGTTAATAACTTTATTTAGGTTGCGACGGGGTCCGGGAGCAGCAGGATAGGGGTTAAACATTTTAGTATAGTGGCAGCGTTTATAAATAAAGTTTATAAATAAAGTTGGTAAAAAGCCAAATAGACGTGAGATCGATGACTGCTAGTTAACAACAATCCGATGCTCATCCCCCATAATTGGTGCGCTTCTTTTTGCCTGCTTTTTTAATAAATATGGAGATTGTATTCAGGTCCGCGGCCGCAATGTTAGGCGATGTTAGGTGAGCGTATTGGTGCCGGCAAATGCAGCATAGTTGAGGCTTTGATAAATATCCCCCTTGGAGTAGAATTAGAATTCCTAGAATATTATCTTTTCTTCAGGAAGGGTCAGATTTCTGCTTTATCAGTTTTACTACTTAAACGTTTGGCGGATGTGCCAGATGTGCAATATTTTTGTCAGTCCTTGGTCAAAAGCAGCTCTGTCTTTAAGTCTGTTGCTCCTCATTGGAGCCTTAATCTTGTTCTTTAAGTTTTCGCCAGTCCCCTGCCCTTTTTTTCTGTTTCTCTAGGAAACGTAAAGGTCAGAAAGCTACTGCTACTACTCTTTCTTTTTGGTTACGAATTATAAGTCGTTTGGCTTATGAGACTGCTGGACAGCAGCCTTCTGAGAAAATTACAGCTCATTCCACAAGAGCTGTTTCCTCTTCTTGGGCTTTCAAAAATGAAGCTTCTGTGGAACAAATTTGCAAGGCTGCAACTTGGTCTGAGGCTTCTTTTTTGAGAACGGTTCTTCAAGCGGTGGTGCCTTCTGTTTAAGACTGCCTGTCTTGTCCCTTCCTATTTATCCATGTCTTCTAGCTTGGGTATTGGTTCCCAACAGTAATTACTCAAGCCATGGACTCATCATATCATAGGAAAGAAAAACAAAATTTATGCTTACCTGATAAATGTATTTATTTCCAGATATGGTAAGTCCACGACCCCACCCTTTATTTTAAGACAGTTATTATTTTGACTATAACCTCAGGCACCTCTACACCTTGTGCTACTCCTTTTTTTCCATTTCCCTTTGGTCGAATGACTGGGGGTTGTGGGTAAGGGAGTGATAGTTTAACTGTGGTGCTCTTTGCCTCCTCCTGCTGGCCAGGAGTGATATTTCCAACAGTAATTACTCAAGCTGTGGACTCACCATATCCGGAAAGCATACATTTTGTTTATTATTATTATTATTATTATTATTATTATTATTTTCTGCCCATATGCTTTAACTTTTATTTGTGCAAAAACATTTTAGCAAGTACAAATAGGTTGTTTTTTTAGATACCAGATGATATTTTTTTTAATGTAAATTATTATTTTAATTTTTTTTTTTTTTTTTTTATTTATTGGGCTTTAAGATTATACATACAAACAAAAAATCCAGTCCAGGATTTTACAAATAAGAGACAATTATAAATCAATATTGAATAGCAAAAATGCAAAATATATGAAAATGTTTAAAACAAGCTAAAGCATAATAAACCTCATATTTATAAAATAGAAAATACTTGTAATTATAAAATTAATTGGCCCCTGAAACCAACTGGGAAGGTTTTCCCACACACAGTAAACAGTGGCCACTCTTGGACCACCCACCACAGTATAATGTTAATAAGGGTCAGTCACAGGGGATTAAATAGAGAGGGCCACTCTTGGATCCATATTGACCAATATATATCAATTATTATCAATATATCAACTTATAATATAGCTTGAAAGTTATGTTAAGTATTTGAAGCAGCAAATATTAAGGGAACAGTAGTTTGTAGATAGTTAACATAGAATTATTAAAACAATAAAGCATATAAACAGGTAGAATAGCGATATGACTGACCAACTGAAGTGAGCTAAATGAAATAGAAATTAACTTTATTACTTTTGATTTATCCAACAGGGTAAGAGTAAGTTATTATATATATATATATATATATATATATATATATATATATATATATATATATATATATATATATATATATAGGGAGTGCATAATTATTAAGCAAGTTGTATTTTTGAGGATTAATTCTATTATTGAACAACAACCATGTTCTCAATGAACCCAAAAAACTCATTAATATCAAAGCTGAATAGTTTTGGAAGTAGTTTTTAGTTTGTTTTTAGTTATAGCTATTTTAGGGGGATATCTGTGTTTGCAGGTGACTATTACTGTGCATAATTATTAGGCAACTTAACAAAAAACAAATATATACCCATTTCAATTATTTATTTTTACCAGTGAAACCAATATAACATCTCAACATTCACAAATATACATTTCTGACATTCAAAAACAAAACAAAAACAAATCAGTGACCAATATAGCCACCTTTCTTTGCAAGGACACTCAAAAGCCTGCCATCCATGGATTCTGTCAGTGTTTTGATCTGTTCACCATCAACATTGCGTGCAGCAGCAAGCACAGCCTCCCAGACACTGTTCAGAGAGGTGTACTGTTTTCCCTCCTTGTAAATCTCACATTTGATGATGGACCACAGGTTCTCAATGGGGTTCAGATCATGTGAACAAGGAGGCCATGTCATTAGATTTTCTTTTATACCCTTTCTTGCCAGCCACGCTGTGGAGTACTTGGACGCGTGTGATGGAGCATTGTCTTGCATGAAAATCATGTTTTTCTTGAAGGATGCAGACTTCTTCCTGTACCACTGCTTGAAGAATGTGTCTTCCAGAAACTGGCAGTAGGACTGGGAGTTGAGCTTGACTCCATCCTCAACCCGAAAAGGCCCCACAAGCTCATCTTTGATGATACCAGCCCAAACCAGTACTCCACCTCCACCTTGCTGGCGTCTGAGTCGGACTGGAGCTCTCTGCCCTTTACCAATCCAGCCACGGGCCCATCCATCTGGCCCATCAAGACTCACTCTCATTTCATCAGTCCATAAAACCTTAGAAAAATCAGTCTTGAGATATTTCTTGGCCCAGTCTTGACGTTTCAGCTTGTGTGTCTTGTTCAGTGGTGGTCGTCTTTCAGCCTTTCTTACCTTGGCCATGTCTCTGAGTATTGCACACCTTGTGCTTTTGGGCACTCCAGTGATGTTGCAGCTCTGAAATATGGCCAAACTGGTGGCAAGTGGCATCTTGGCAGCTGCACGCTTGACTTTTCTCAGTTCATGGGCAGTTATTTTGTGCCTTGGTTTTTCCACACGCTTCTTGCGACCCTGTTGACTATTTTGAATGAAACGCTTGATTGTTCGATGATCACGCTTCAGAAGCTTTGCAATTTTAAGAGTGCTGCATCCCTCTGCAAGATATCTCACTATTTTTGACTTTTCTGAGCCTGTCGAGTCCTTCTTTTGACCCATTTTGCCAAAGGAAAGGAAGTTGCCTAATAATTATGCACACCTGACATAGGGTGTTGATGTCATTAGACCACACCCCTTCTCATTACAGAGATGCACATCACCTAATATGCTTAATTGGTAGTAGGCTTTCGAGCCTATACAGCTTGGAGTAAGACAACATGCATAAAGAGGATGATGTGGTCAAAATACTCATTTGCCTAATAATTCTGCACTCCCTGTATATATATATATATATATATATATATATATATATATATATATATATATATATATATATGTACTAAGTTCTTACAAATTGGGAGACAAATAACATATATGGGATTTAAACCCATCTGGTCCCAAAGTCTCATCTGTTGACAGTAGAACCAAACTTAAGTTGCATAGGGATGGAGGAACTACAGGACTAAATACATTAGTTAATAGTATAGTGAGTCTCCACACAAATCAGGTAAAGGATGTAAGCCACAAAAAAATAAAAAAATAAACAGTGGCAAATATATCATAAATGGAGACAGCAAAATCATATTTCTTCCTAATGGTAATTGGGTTATGTTGCAAAAAACCCTAAATTAATAAATAAATGAAGGATTTCATTGGAACTGATCAAATGCAATACTAAATACTATACATGTGCATTTGTACCATTTGAGTGCTAAATAATGCAGAAGAAGGCAGCTGCAAGATGATCTTTTCAAAGTCAGATTTATTCTTGTGAAAGTGCAGCACACTAAGAACTGTACAAATCCAGATGTCAGTGTGCTGCACTTTTACAAGATTACATCTGGATCCACATTCATTAGCACCCAAAGTGCACAAATGCAAATATCTACTCAATAGCGTCTCATGTTATCAATATATTTAGCAAAGAAGAAACATAAAACATAAATTATCACTACAACCTCATTATGAATGACCTTCTTGAAAATAGAACAAGCAGATCATTTCATGTTCTACAATACATAATTCACTGCAAGATATAGGAAGATATTTTAAACAGTATGGTCCATTTTACAGAGGACTATTAGTCCCATACTGACCATATTTATGCAAGATAATAGACTGCAAATAGCTGTTAAATAGTGTTAAAGGTGTCCAAGATGCCCTTTTGAAGAATTATTTCAGCCCCATTGGAAAAAGAGAGCTTTTATTGAGCTAAAAATGTGATCATGCCAAATCAAAAACTAGACAAGATCAAGGTCTTATTCTTATTACCATAGAAAAAAGAACTACAAGAATATGCCTGAAATATACAATAACCTATAGGCATTTATGTTTCAAATGTACTATTTTTCAGGAGATTTTGTAAAGTATCGGTGCCACCCAGGATTCACTTTAGTTGGGAATGATGTTATAACCTGTAAATTGATGGCTCAATTGCAGTTTGAAGGCTCTCTTCCAAAGTGTGAAGGTACGTAATTTTTATACGCTATAATAAAATATAACAACTACATATTTACACCTGTTATAATCTATAAGAAGAGTCATGCAGCTACATTGTGTGCAATTTCAAATGATTTTTGGCTTCAAAACCATTTCTATAATCACCAATTAAATATGAAAACTTTCCTAAGTTTGATACACAATATTTCGGGTCATCACCATTTTTTTATGGCAAACCACTTCTTTATCTAATGTTAATCATATGAGTTTAAGCAACATAGTTTGAATAGGTAGATGGGCTATAATTAATGAAATAAAAACAAAAACCTTTTACTTTACTGATATTACATTAACAACAATAATACATTATTTATCATTCACATAGACATGCAATCTTACACAAACACACACATACATATATAAAATGTTATTGGTGCTCTTCCATGAAAAAAGACTTAATTTTGAAACTATCTATAGCACTTCCTCTCTTTCATTTGGATGATCTGGCTTATCCCCATAATTAGGCTCAAATGGAAATCATTTAGAAATAACACGATGATCATAGAAAATAAAAGTAAAAATAATTAGCCTATTATTAAAAATAAAAAACCCACCCCAAAAAAACCATAACCCCAAAGTTGTACTCACTGTTGAAAAATCTGGCTCCTCTTTATCTGATATTGCACCCTCTGCGCCCTGACGCCTGATGCCGGAGGCCCATCTTTGCCATAGCAGAGGTAGACTTTGGTGGCCTTTTCCGCTGCCTCTGCTCCGCTTCTTCTTTTCTTCTGCTCTCTTCCATGAGCTCTGATATTTATAGGGTCGCCACCTCCACACTGAAATTCCGGAAGTATGGAACCCTGTTATAGGGGTATTGTTTCATCCTGATTGGCTCATTTTAAATCAGTCAAGGATAATTAGAATTTAAAATTAAAAACTTCCTTGCTATTGGCTGATTAAAATCATCCAATAGGGATTGACTGATTTAAAATCAGGCAACAGGATTAAGTTGTACCCCTATAGAAATTTCTGTGTGCTGGGGCTACTGCATGAAGACCAGGGCTTGTGGAAGAGAGCCAAACAAAAGAAGATTGCAGAGCAGAGGCGGTGGTAGAAGCCATAGAAATCAGACTCCACCAATGTGAAGATGGGTGCCAGGAGTCGGGATGAAGGGGGCCCAACGTTGGATCAAGAGGAGCTGGATTTTCGAGTGGTGAGTCCAACTTTTGTGGGTTTTTTGGAGCTTTTTTTAATTTTACTTTTTTCAAGGTAGATTTTGTTATTTCGTGGTGTGGGGGTTACTTCTATTGTTTTGGGGGATTTGTAATAGTTTCTTTTTTGTGAAAGAGTTGAAATCTCTTTAAGGTAATACCCTACAAAAGACTCTTTTAAGAGCTATAGTCCTTTATTTTAGTGTTAGGATTAAAGCATTTGTTTTGTTTTTCATGGGATTTTAACTTTATGGGGCATGTACATTAGTGTTAGCTATAATGGTGGATTTTTTTTTTTTTATTATTGTAACTTAAATTAACATTTTTAATTTTCTTTTTTTCTTATTTAGTGTAATTAGTTTAGCTGGGGTTTTAGTTTAGCTGGGGGGTAATTTAGAGCGGGTGTTAGTGTATCTAGTTTGCATTGGGAGGTGGTGGTTTAATCTCCTAACCACCCCCCTACCTGTATGTGGGTTAATTAGGTAATAATTGATGGTTACCATTTAGTAGGCTTTAATCTCCTACCCACCCCCATACCTGAATAAGGGCTGATAAGGGGATTGTTGATGGCTACTATTTTGTAACCATCAGGTATGGGGGTTGGTATGGGGGTTGATTAGGTGATTAGGCTAGGGCAACTTAGGGGTTAACAGTGCGTTTATCTATAATTTCTAAAATATTATGCAATCTTATGTATGATGCATATTCTTTTAACTATTGTATATAAATTAATATGTATTTATTTTTTCTTGTTTTTTTCTTGTAAAAATTAATATATATTTTAAAATGTATATTTATTTTACAGAAATGCATTAATATTACAATTATATTATTGCAAAACAGGCATGAAGTTATCTAATACTATAATTATAATGCAACTGTCTTTTATAACATAAATATCTGTTTTAAAAATATATTTACATTTAAAATAATAGATGCATCAAGCAAGAATATCTACATTTTAATTTATATATCCAATACCTAAACTAATATTCATTATACATGACCATGCATTTTATTTTAAACATTGTAGATATAATGTATAGGCCTTGCATTGATATTCAATATTTAAAATGGTCTGCATGTATATTGCATAGTGTTTTCATTATTGCATATACATTTAAATGTAATTATGTTAGCTTGTTTTGTTTATTAGTGATAACATAGATATATATATGTTAATATATATTTATGTTACAGTAGTTAGTAACATTAAATTATATTTTTACATAACAGGAATGCAGTTATGTAGAACTATAAGGCACCTAGGCATACCACTTTTTGGGGGTGCTACCTTTGGTAGGAATGAGGGACACTTCAATTCCCATCCCCCATTCCTCCCAGAAAGTAGCACCCCCAAACAAATGGTATCCATAGATGTCTCATCAAATTGTCAACAACATACTATAAGGGTGACTTGATCCTCTGCACCCTGATTGATCTGTACCCCTTTTAATAAGCAGCAGACCGGAGCTCAATTCCGGCCCCGTGCTGAGTTCCAGGAGCCCGCCAAAACTGACAAGGTTTTGCTGGCCATCCCACAGTTGGCTGCCGGCATTGTAGCACATCTTTCTGACACATTATTTAAACATTGATTATAAAATTAGCGACATAGCTTTATAGTTATAATGGAGAAGTTTACTATCTAGTATAATTTATTATAGTCAGGTACAGTAGGCAGAATGTTGGAGTTAGCTGGGGCGTTCCAGTGGAGTGTAATTTAGATATTACATATGTGTAGGTGGTATTAGGGACTTAGCTGGGCGTTCTAGGGGTGTGTAGGTTAGGTGTGATGTAGGTGTGATGTAGGTGTAGGTGTTCAGCCCGCCAAAACTGACAAGGTTTTGCTGGCCATCCCGCAGTTGGCTGCCGGCATTTTAGCACATCTTTCTGACACATTATTTAAACATTGATTATAAAATTAGCAACATAGCTTTATAGTTATAATGGGGAAGTTTACTAACTAGTATAATTTATTATAGTCAGGTACAGTAGGCAGAATGTGGGAGTTTGCTGGGGCGTTCCAGTGGAGTGTAATTTAGATATTACATGTGTGTAGGTGGTATTAGGGGTGTGTAGGTTAGCTCTGATGTAGGTGTAGGTGGTGAATGGGAGGTAGCGAGGTGGAGTAGTGGAAGCGTAGGTTAGAAGTGGTGTAGTTATAGTCAGCAACAAAGTATCAGTCTCAGCGTAAAAATAAGCCAGGATAGGAGTTGGTAATTAAAAAGTTCACTTTATTAGATACATGAGATTAAAAGCTAAAGGGCACAGCAGACAGGTTCTGCAGCTGACATGTTTCCTGCCTCAAGGGCACTTCATCAGAGCTGTGTTGTTATAGGCAGTCAGGCGGAGTTAGCAGGACATGCTAGTTGGAGTAGCCTGCAATTTGACACATCGGCAGAAGATCGATATGTTTGAATCAGCTAGGAGGGTAGCGGCCATGCTTGTCTCGCCAGCTATCAGCTGTCAAGACTACATTACCTTAGTAGTGTGTTATAAAACTTAGGTCCCACAGGCAATATTTGAAGTGTGCCTACACAGAAACTATTTTTTTGTGCTGTGCAGAACTACTTCAAATAGGGTGCACCTCGGCCTCCTTTTTTAATATCTCAACAGGCCGACGAGGCCAGCAAGGCAGTTTCTCGACAGTCTGTTGATGCTTTAAATATCGGGCCAGAGAGTTTATTATGTTATATATTTATGGTGTTCTGAGCATTTTTACCTTATATATTTAAAAGAAGTATATGACTCTTAAGTATTTCATTTAAAAACTTATTTTATATGTGATACATTATATTTATTTCTGGAACCTGCTTTTCTGCTGATTTTATGAACATAAATTAATATTTTATCGAACTTAAATAATCGTGCTAAGCATTTTTTTTTTAACAGAAAGTATATTGCAAAGTTTTTTTGAAAAACATTTTGTGGCTATAGAACTCCAGAATATTTGGACTAGGATGTTCCTTTAAGTCTAAATGGCATTGATGCACAGATGTTTAAGATAGAACATAATACTTTGTATAGTCAGTAAATCTTTAGCACTGTCTTCAAATAGATCCTTTTAATTTTATTTTTAGCAATCTCATGAGAGAAGCAATAATTATGTTTTTGCCATGTATCTTTCTGTTAAAGGAAGTACTAAAGTTTATTGCCTACAGCTTCAAAAATGTCTATAATTATATTGCCCAACAGAAATGCATCCATTGTGAAATTTGGAATGGTTCCTAGATTCTGTTATACTGAATATCATGTCTCTTTTTGCTGCTTTACACTGCTCAGATATAATTCAGTAGACATAAACAGATATAGGATACAATAGCTGTATTAGTAGTTAATACTTTAGCATGTTCCCATAATGCAGTTATTTTAATTAAACAGAAACAATTGTAATTTAAAATGGTATAATCTCATGTATTAAATGTATAGAAATCTCAAGATTCAAATGTGTTTGTGTACATTTCAGTTTTAAATAGAAATACATTTAGTTCCATTAGCAAAAATACTTCCAGTAAAAGTAACTACTGCTTTACATTGGTATTTGCACATAAGCTGCCAGGGCTCGTGCAGCACTATGCAAGCTCAGAGGACTGGCTGTGGTGTGCATTGCATCTGTGATGACTTAATTTGTACAATAAATAAATTAAAAGTGGCGCTAAAAAAGCTTTAAGTATTAAAAACTATGGGCGGATACGTCACTTAAAAGCACAATGGGATGTTAATAGCGATTAATAATCTAATAGTTCTCAAATAAACCACAATAGGCAGTGATATAAAATATATCACAATAAGGAGTATATAAAAATATTTACTGATAATAATAAATAAAAATTAGCATAAAAATAATAATAAACAATTTAGTAATGGATAAAAATAGCCACAAATTCATGCATATATAAAATAGCTTATATTAGTAATGCATAAAATTTAAGTAAGAAAATAGACAATCAATAGAGTATTTATATAGCAACAAGTTCATAAATGGAATTAAGTGCACAATTCATATATGAAGAGAGAGCCCAGATTTTTTAGGAATCTTAATTTGCATATAACATATCTTTTTTGAATCCACAATTCATTCCAATAAGTCACTGTAGACAATTTTCTATTAAAATCAATAGGCGTATAAAATTATCTTGAAAAAATGGCTTGGTGGATGATTTCACCTTATGGGCCTCATTGAAGGCATATGTGAGGGGGTCCTTTATTAGAATTGCGGCAGAGCAAAAGAAGAGTAGAGGCGAGATGCTAGCCCAACTAATGGTAAGCCTCCGTTAACTCACTACCGAGCATAAAAACGACCCGTCGCCAAGCCTATCTGTACAACTTGTGAATCTTAAAACCAAAATAGTCCAATTAGAAACTGATAGATCAGCGGGTAGACTTCTTAGACTCAAAGAGATCTTCTATTACAAGGGCAATAAGGCTGACAGGCTTTTAGCTAATAGGTTATGTTAACGAACAGCGGCAGCTCGTATCCACTCCCTAAAAATAAAAAATCAGCACATTACTCACCCGAGAGAGATAGGTACAGCCTTCGCTAATTATTACTCATCTCTCTATAATCTGTCAAAAGATTCTATGACCCCCCTCCAGCTGTGGACAGTATAAATAATTTTCTTTCTACATTAGATCTTCCCACTGTTTCTACAACCCAGATGGAGACATTACAGGCTCCTATCTCCAGTTTCGAAGTTAAAACAGCTATTCAGTCTCTCAAAACACTCAAATCACCAGGGCCAGATGGTTTTTCGGACCTCTTCTATAAAAAATTTCAACCACAGCTGATACCTCTTTTATTAAGATTTTTCACTAAGGCTAGTTCTTGTGGCACATTCCCTGCTGAGTTCCTTCAGGCTACCATTATTACACTTCTCAAACAAGGGAAAGATCCTGCTGAATGCTCAAGCTATAGGCCTATTTCACTGCTAAACTTGGACGTTAAGTTGTATGCCAAAATCTTGGCTTCACGTCTTAACCTCCTTTTACCATCTTTGATCAACTGTGATCAAGTAGGTTTTGTAAGAGGTCGCCAAGGGCCCGATAACACCAGGAGATTGTTAAATATATATTTTGAGGCCGACAGACTAGGTCTTCCATGTGTCACCCTGTCATTGGACGCTGAAAAGGCCTTCTACAGGGTGAAATGGGAATATATGTTCGATGTCTTACGACGGTTTGCCTTCCCTGCTTCATTTATAACATCCAGAGCGGCCTTATATTTGAATCCTTTGGCTAAGGTTAGAGGACTGGGATTCTGTTCTGAGCCCTTTGGGATCACAAATGGAACAAGACAGGGCTGTCCCCTGTCACCGCTTATTTTTACTCTTGTCATGGGACCGCTAGCTACTGCTATTACGTCCTCCCCCCAAATAATAGGAGTGGACATACAGCATACCACCCAAACAACGGCTCTGTTTGCTGATGATTTGACAGTGTTAATCTCAGATCCTGTCAACTCTCTCCCTCATCTCTTTTCTTTACTGGAGAGTTTCGCTTTGGTTAGTTTTTATAAACTTAACATCTCTAAAACAGAGGCTTATGCTATTCACATTCCGGAGGACACTCTCATAGAACTAAAGAGCCGATATAAATTTCATTGGTCCACCTCACACATCGAACACCTTGGTGTCTTCTTATCGCATAGTATTTCCACTATTCTATCTATGATTTTTTCCCCATTACTATCTGAATTAGCAATGTCCACAGAAGCTTGGAATGTACCATCACTTTCATGGATAGGACGTATAGCCGCATTTAAGATGAGTCTTCTGCCTAAGCTGACGTATCTATTTCGGTCTTTGCCTATTCCAATATCTAGATCCCTGATACGCAAATTCCAGCAACAATGTAATAAATTCATTTGGTGCAATAAGGTTCCCAGAATTGCCACTAGTACATTGCAACAACCTATATCTGCTGGAGGGGCGGCTGCCCCTAATATCCTGTATTACCATGAGGCTGCTCGCCTGTCCCATGTGATGCAATGGGGAATTCCGATTAATAGTAGATGGGCAGAACTGGAGCAAGCCTCACTTTCATCAGGGTACTCTCTCAGGGATTTGATTTGGCTCCCTAAGCATGCTAGACCACAAACTATTATGATAAACTCTATTATAGCTTCTAATCTGAAGTTTTGGGACAAGATTCATAGCCTACCCACAGTTGCTCCTCATCCCTTCCCTGTCCCATAAGATTTGGGGACTTCTCCTTGCACTACCAGATACTCATCCATCCCTATGGTCAGACTAGGGCATTATGGACATAATAGATCTCTATGAGGGGACTCAGCTGATTTCATATCAGTCCTTTCTCCAGAAATATAACCCATCTCTACCCTTGCATTTCAAGTTCTGGAGATTGCGGAGCTTTCTTAGATCCTGGGGCTTTGACAAATATCGGCCTAAAACTAAGTGGGAAACGAAATGGGACTCGAAAATCTTGTATAAAAAATTGCTCTCATCCTCTTACCAGGATATATTACACCCACCACTTTTTTTATAAATCTTCACCGATAAGACAATGGGAATCTTCTTTAGGTACAATTCATGAACCACTATCATGGCACTTGGCAATCCGGTTGACAAAAAAAGCAGTTCATTGTGTTACTCTTTATGAATTATTTCTCAAAGTACTGTTGCAGTGGCATATGACACCGGTCCGCCTGTTCAAAATATCACACTCTAACTCTCCCAAGTGTTGGAGGGGTTGCGATGAATTGGGCACTCCAGCCCACATTTGGTGGTCTTGTCCGGTCATTGCATCTTTATGGCAGAAAGCAGTCCAATATTGCAATCTACAGGGTATTGTCATACCAATAACAACCAGTGTGGGCCTATTCCATATCTTACCTACAAATTTACACATGTCGCAAAAATTGTTCTGCATTTACTTATTTCTGGCAATTAAATTGTCCATTGCCAAAATGTGGCTTCAGTCGGCCTCTCCACTTTGGGAACAAGTTGTGGACACCTTGCGATACATTAAATCAATGGAAGCACATGTCTCTCATTTACATGGCTCTGAAGACCTCCATGCCTTGGTTTGGGACTATAGCCCCGGGTAATTTCAATTTCATTTTCTCTTTTTCTACCAGATTATGTGGCCTTCACCTTAAACTATCTACTTATCCTGTGCTCCTTCGTTCGTATACTACTTGTTGATTAAGTGAGCATGAGAGCAGCTATTCACATGAGCTGAACATCTCCCCTGATACTTTGGTTTGGCCGATGACGTCTCGAGTACAGGTGAAGGGTCACACCTATGAGAAGATAATGCTTAGAGAACGTCCAAAGGAACCAGTGTGTGGATTGTCATCCTATGGCTATAAGTCCAATGCAGATGGGGAGCTGTATAACCCTTTTATATATGTCCCGTTGTTTGTGTGAACACTGGCCCATGGACACCTATACTGTTGATTACAACTCAGGATAACACTGGTAGAACTGGATATACTGATAAAAGTGTCAATGGAGTTTCATGCACATAGATACTTTACTCTCTAAGTCCCTAATACTCACCAATACACAGGGTTGAGGCATAAATGGTACTTTTAGGTTTTTTTTTACCAGGATTAGACAAGACAAGTGCCCAAGTAATTAGAAGTTGAATATTGCCCCTATACCACCAATTACCCACTTCAATAACCCCTACACTACTTAACCCTATACTGCCAATACCCCCTTAACTAATAAACCCTATACCACCACAACCCCTGAATAGAAACTACCCCTACACTACTTAACTAACTAACACCTAACAAACACTAATTTACAAACACACCTAACAAACACTAATTTACAAAAAATAACAAAACCTAACATTACAGAAAAAAACACTACCAAAAATAAAAAAACACAGTTATGCCTATACTAAAACTAAAGCCCCATGTAAAAAAAAAAAAAAACTATCTAAAATGTCTAAAATAACACTAAAATTTACTATAACACTAGTCCTTAGCAGGTTTTTTTTGTAGGGCATTGCCCTTAAGCGACATAGCCCTTTTTTAACTAAAAATTACAACCCCATTCTACAATAAAAGTAACCCCCACATCTCCCCTCCAAGAAATAAAAAAATAAATAAAAGGGAATAAAAACTAAGCTTTAAAATAAAAGATGCTCACCCCAAAAAAATCCTTAACACTAAACCCCAAAGTTTGTTCTTACCAACTTGACTCCAGCGATGCTCCTCTTCTTTCTTCATGGTGGTGGTCCTCTAGGGTGGTCATTTCAATCTTCATGGCGATGGTCTTCTTTTCTTCCATCTTCTGTCTTCTTCCATCTTCTGTCTTCCATCCAATCCGCTTCCATCCGATCCTTTTTCATCGATCCTGCTGCACACTGAAGCTTGAATTCAAGGTGCCTCTGTCACCTAAGCCCCCCTCATGATTTTTATGATACCCCCTCTCTTCCTGCACTCAGACCTCTGTAACAATTTCTGTTCTTTTAGCCATTCTGTGTTTCAAGATATAATCTGTAAATTCCATTGAAACGGTCAGTATTGCTTCAAACTTGAGAAATATTGGCTGATTTTTTCATTCTTAGTCTAATCAACCAGTAGAAAAAGCTTTAATTCTATTGGTTGATTGGTCTAAAAACTAAAAACTCATCCAACAGAAATGCAAGGGCACCTCTATATAAGGAGTAACCTCACATTCAAGGTGCAGTGTGCAGCTGGGACCGCATGTTGAAAAATCCAATAGAAGGGAGACAATGGAAGAAGGGGACCGCTGCCATGAAGAAGACCACCCCGGAGGACCACAATAAAGAAAGACATGGAGCACAACTGGAGTCAAGTTGTTGAGTACAAACTTTGGAGTTTAGTTTTAGTTTTTTTGGGGGGTGGGCCTTTATATTTGTAAGCTTACTTTTTTTCCCCTTTTAGATTTTTTTTAGAATAGGGCTTTGATTTTTTTTCCCCTTAAAATAGTTTAAATCACTCTTGGGCATTGAACTACCAAATGTCCTTTTAAGAGCAATCTTTTTTTAAATTATGTTTTTTTTAGAAAAGGTATTTTGTAGGGCATCAAAAGAGCTGTTGGCATTGCCCTTCTTAATACCATTCTAAGGGCAATGCCCAATCAAATGCCTTTTTCAGGGCAATCTTTGTTTTTTATTTTTTAGATTAGTCTTTTTTTTTGTGGGGGTGGGCATTACTTTTATTATACAATGAGCTTGTAGTTTTTAGTTGAAAACAAGCTATGTTTTTTTAAGGGGGCTTTTGTTTTAGTATAGGCATAACTGTGTTTTTTTTTATTTTTGGAAGTGTTGTTTTGTTTTTCTGTAATGTTAGGTTTTGTTATTGTTTGCAGCTTACGAGGTGTTAGAAGTGGGGGAGTTAGGTGTTTGATAGTTAGGTAGTGTAGGAGTAGTTTGTGGTTGGTGGATGTGGTGGTATAGGGGTCAATAGGTTTGGGGGCTTATTGCATTAGGGGTTGTGGTGATGTGGGAGTTAATAGATTAGGTGCGCTTATCGTGTTGGGTCGGTTGTAGCAGTGTAGGGTTTAATAGGTTAGGGGGTGGTTAGGTCTTGAGGTTATGGCATATTAAGGGTTAAAAGTGTAGGTTATGCTGGGGGTGAGGAAGAGTAAGTGGTTAATAGTTTATTTTAGTATTAAATTTAAATCCAATGTTAACATTAAATGCATTTTTTGTATATTTTATTAGTCAGGTAGATTTCAGACATGATGTAGGTGTAGGCATTATGTGGGAGTTAGCAGGGCATTCCAGGGGGAGTATAGAGAAAACATGACTTAGGTGTGAGCGGTCTGTGAGAGTCAGCTGGGCATTTCAGGGGAGTGTAGCTAACACATGACGTATGTGTAGGCAGTATTAGGGAATTAGCTGGGTGTTTCTGGGGAGTATAGCTAGAGTATGAGTAGGACATAGCAGTAGGCGTTCCAGGGGAGGAACCTATATTTTTATTAGGATACATAGCCCCTAGGTGGGTTATATTCCAATCTCTGAAGTACAGGTTACGAGTAGGGTGTCAGCCATGTTTGTCTCACCACTGAAAATATTATTTATTATTTATTTGAAGTGTTCTGACACAGAAACTGTGTTTGGAACACCTAAATTACACAACAATTGAAAATGTCTGCAAAATTTTGTTAACATAGTGCTCCCCATAAAATCCCATGGGAAACAGATCGCCACTTGCCAGCATTTTGAGGGGGTGAGGAAGAATAAGGGGTTAAAATTTAAATTATTTCTATTATTTTGAGCATCTATACTATAATCACATTTGTAACGCATCCGTCGGTGTCGCCAGTTGCGCACACATCCTCAAAGGAATGTTGGCTGCGCAAGGAAGCCAAAAGAATCCACCTAGATGCAGCAAAGCTGCATCCTGGTGGATTCCGAAAATGGCAGGGTGGTGAAAGAATCCACGGCACGATCGGTGAGTACCTATTTGGGGCTTAGTCTTATGCTTTTTTATTTTTTTGGGGTGGCTTTTTTTAGATTAGGGATTTTTGGGCTTGAAATGACAGCCTCACTAACAGTACCCATTGGGTATCTTTCACACGCTGGGTCTCCTATATCCTGCTGTACCAGTGGCAGCTTACCTGAAGCCTATTTTCACTTCTATCTGGTATCATTTTAGCCTGTCCACCTATACCTGCTGGACATTGCTCTTGCCTTCCCCTTTATACCTCATTGCTGGATCTTGGTGTATTTCTGTAATCTGCTCTTGTTTGACCCTTTGGTACATAGTTGCCAGACTGATCTCACGGTACCCAACAATAGGCCTGTTCCTGGACTCTGCTCTTTTTTAACCCTTGATATTGACACATATTTAGTTATTGTTTTTCTTGCCTTATTAAAGCCTTTTAAAAGACTTTTGGTTTCCTGTACATCTATTCCTACATTGAGAGTTCCATTTACCCCAAACCCTCACACATATACAGACACCAATGGATGCCTGAGGAATGCCAGGGGGTTGCTGTAGATGGGAGGTAATATCATAGGAGTCATGAATTACCACAATTTGGCATTCATATCTTCCTTATTGCAAGACTTTTCAAATGTTTTTACCCAATCTGTATACCATCAAATCCATGTTTGAGAGATTTCTGTTTTGGCATTTTTTTGCTCTTGTGCAAACTGTCAGTCATCCTAAACAAATATGTTTGAGGTATTTTAACTTTGCCGCCTCTCAGGTAATGGAGAGGTTATTAAGCTGCAGTAGTACAACCTCTGCTTCGTAACTAGTGGTTGCCAGGGTAACATGAGTGAGCCTGTACTACAATGGCTCCAAAGCTTGATACATGGAGAACTATTTATATATATTTTTTAATAACTGTGATTCGTGTAAGCTATTAAAAAATGGGCATGGAAATTCTGTTCTATCAGTTGATTTTTTAAATGATCAAAACTAAATTTTCCCCTTCATTAATTAAATTATCCAAAAACTGAACATCTTGTGTAACTTACTTAACATTATAGTAATCACATAATATGTCCCTCTTAAGTATAGTATTTACATAATATGTCCCTGTATATACTGATACCATGAAATGCAAACTTCTTTATCAAATATAGGTTTCGGTAACAACCTTTCTGTGATTGGCTGCCACAATTTTTTTTCTCTTTCTGGCCGAATTGGGAGAATATATTGCTGGTGAACACAATGCAAAATAGATCCATGCGTTAAAAACCCGCAACCATAAACACCTTTTCAACATAAACATTCCTGAAAAGGCCTTTTTGTGTATTAAGTACCTGTTATCATGAAACTCGTAGGTAACTCAAAAAAATTACATATAAAATTTACCCTTCTTAAGATTACAGTAACGTGCTTTTTTTAATTAGTCCTTTAGTTTACAGTGGGGAATGATCATTCCATGTGTGAGATTAACCTATTGTAATCTGATTCCATCCGCAAAACTGCTGAACCTTCTGAATGTCATTTGTATCTTAACATGATGGGCATACTGGGTATGATTAATACTACATTTTTAACTCCTTTATAAGAATCATGTCTTTGTGAACATGAATTAAATAATTTAAGCACATGTACTTTAAAATGCATTAACATGTTTGGACATAGTATACATTAATTCATGTCTTCTATAAAAACCCGATCACAAAGGTGCTATCTTATTTAAACATCTATGCAGATACCATGTTGCAAAGGAGCAGGTACACGCTTTACAATTTTAGTAATGTTGAAATCCAGTATCAGAAGATATAAAATATGTAAATGTGTGTCCTTTCCACTGCAGATGATATATACAATAGTGATGAATAGAGCTTTAATGAATTGATACCATGGCCTCTAGTTATTAAGGTCTGGTGGACCTGATCCGACACTGCGGATCAGGTCCGCCAGACCTCGCTGAATACGGCGAGCAATACACTCGCTGTATTCAGCATTGCACCAGCAGCTCATAAGAGCTGCTGGAGCAACGCCGCCCCCTGCAGACTCGCGGCCAATGGGCCGCCAGCAGGGGGGTGTCAATCAACCCGATCGTACTCGATCTGGTTGATTTCCGGCGATGTCTGTCCTCCTGCTCAGAGCAGGCGGACAGGTTATGGAGCAGCGGTCTTTGTGACCGCTACTTCATAACTGCAGTTTCTGGTGAGCCTGTAGGCTCGCCAGAAACACGGGGCATCAATCTCCATACGGAGATTGATACATATGCCCCCATCTATGTTAATAAACCTCAAAAATTTGGCCATTTTAGAATGTCTGGCACATGTGCAAGGTAATAGACTGTTTCCAACAAGTCTTGGAATACTTTCAAAGATGTCCAAAATGTAATTCCATTGCTTTATCAAGTGCCTTTAGGTGTCAAATTTGAAAAGGATAAACTATCTAAAAAAGGTGTTAAGAATTTTCACTAAGAACTTTTCAGCCCCATAGTAAGAATAAGGCTTTTTTTATTGAGGAGCCAAAACCCCTATCACGGGTACGGGAAGTAGACAAAATTATGTCAAATCAAAAGTTGGCCTTTTTGCACAAAAAGAGCTGAATAGGCATCAGCTAATAGATTGTGATCTATAACATAGGGCTAGATTACAAGTGAGGCGCAAATGATTTTGCGCTAGTGATATAGTGTTTCCACAAGCATTTTTCATTTGGCTGATATTACAAGTAGGAAGAAATTGTAATACAGTCATATATACACATATAAAAACATTAATATATATTTATTCATCAAGTGACGTTTCGGGGACTTTAACCCCGTCCTCAGACCTATATATATATATATATATATATATATATATATATATATATATATATATATATCCATTATATCCCTTTACCATTAAGCAGATAAAAACTTGATAAAACATATTAATGCAATATTCATAATTAATAAAGATTTTACCTATGTATTTACTGTAAATATTTCACTTTTTTTCTCTTTTGACTTTTATGGGGAATGCGAAAAAGCAATGGAGTTTGCGCGATCTCAGGTGTTAGATTTTTTTTTTTTAAACATTTCTTCATTGATCTCTATGGGGGAACACCTGACCGCACACGCAAAAAATTAAGTTAGTTTTTTCACGGTATTCAAGTTAACGCTAGCGCAAAATAATTTTTTTGAGTACTTGTAATACCAGCGCAACGCAAATAGTGCAAAAAGCTTAATGCTAGCTGTGTTTTTGCTAATTTGAAAAAAACAAATATGCCACTTTAATCTAGCCCATAATGGGGGCACACATTAGTTATCATACATATATGTGAGGAACTTTCAAGAAATCTCTAGGCCCTGGAACAAAAGTTGCAATCTGAGACTTACCTTCTGAACAGCCGCATCTCAGAGACATTGTTTCTTTGCAACGGTACGTGATAGCGGAGGTTCTTGCAATGGTGTATTCTCTTTAAACAAGCCTAGTGATATCTTCTGTGTCTCCAATTGGAGTCTCAAAGATCCTTTATATATAGAGCTTGATATTAAGCTCTAGAGTATGTGAGTACATTAACCCTTTTATACATAAGCATTAATATATTGCAGGACTTCACTATTTGCAACTTACCATTTGGATCTGCAAGCAATAATATTGGGACTCTTAGTTCTCACAGTATATCCTTTTTGTGCACTATCACACTGTTCTTATGATTTTTATTTAATGTTGATTGTGATTCAGACAAGATTATATATTGGTTTTGATATGTATTTATGTGTTTACATATGTACACATATATAAACACACACACAAATACATATTTTAAGATGTTTATGTATCTCAATGTTAAAGCCCTTTGCCAGTGTTCCTGCCTTTTTTTTTCTAACACCTTGACTTTGTAACTTTCGTAAGTGAATTTTGTAATATATCTTTGAGGTGTTTTGTGACACTTTTTGTTAACCAGAACTCTGAAGTCGCTGTAATCCTTGTAGCATAAATTGCTATTGCATTCAAGTGATTGCGTTTACTTTCATAATATGGGCAGAAAACCGACAAGAGCAAACACCGGCGATAAATCCCTTATAGCTCGCGCACAAACTTTGCGCTACACTCATAATCTGGCCCAATGTTTTTCTGTGCATTTTTTTAAAACCAATAAATAAGGAAATTCTTATGTTTACACAAATTGAAATATATTTCTAATTATGCCCTTGTTTTTAGGTTATCTTATTTTTACTTATAAAGATAATTTTGGCATTTTTTTTTTATATAGCACAGTGTCCTGCAAATGAAATCCGATTAGCATCATCTGGAGTAATTCTTAGTCCTGGATATCCAGGGAACTATCCAAACTCTCAGACATGTTCTTGGAGTATTAAAGTGGATCAAGGTTATAATATAACTATTTTTGTGGAAACATTTCAAAGTGAAAAGCAATTTGATGTGCTTGAAATATTTGATGGTAAGTAAAAAATAAATGGTTTCAAGCTTTATTTCAGTGTTACATACTATTACAATATGCATGAGCGGCAGGTTCTTAAGTTTGGCAATTTTGTTATCAGCATATTATATATATTCACATGATATAATAGTACCCATATGATATTGAACATGTACATTTTAAGTTAACAGTAAGGAACTGTCTCAAGGCTCTTGACAGCCTTAATAATTTTATATTTCATAATAACATAGCACAGAGAAATATCAGTCCATTGTGGACACAAGTTAAATGTGTTTGCTATCAAACACTTTCTATAAATAACGTTCTTTTAACATTTCATAGTGCTTAAACCTTGCACAATAATACGCTACAAATCTGTTTTTATATTAAAAGCTTTTCTGTCTTAAAATAATAAATACTAAGGAGTTGATCACAAGCTTTACAAAAATTGGATACTGACAACACATTTATAATTTTAGCTAAATTTGTCAGAGACGTGTTTTTTGTGAACACAGTCCTAAATGGACCTGAGTGAGTTTTCAAATGCAAAACAGCCAAAAATATGATTTTTGGTTGTAAAATTCTTGTTATTGGGATCGAAACAGGCAGTTGAAACAAAACTGACAAATGCAATGACAATTTGGATCCTCTGAAGATTGCATTACAAGCATTTGGATTGATTGCTTTGAACTGTGTGCTAAGAAAAATCATAATTTATCTTTGTAAAATTAACCTTTTGTGTTCTGAAACCATCATGATAAATGTTTAACAATCTGAATTATATATGCATATTGTCATGTTGGGTATACTGAGCATATTTTCTCAATATTATTTTTTTGTACTTTCAATTTTATAAAAGTAATATTTTAAAAAACAAAACAATATTTTCTGATTTGGCAAAATCAAGAAATATGGTGTGAAAAATTATTCTATAAAAGTAAAGTGGCAACTACTTTTAAAGTCATCCATAATGCGTTTTTAACAGTTTTCTTTGAATTGTGAAACTGCTGAATTTACAAGGTTTACTCCATTAAAATATCTACAATAGTTCAAAATATCACTGTACAGAAAGAGATTTGTCTTTGCCACATAGCATAAAAAAGATTATTATTATTATTTTAAAAATATTTAAAATAATTTACTGACAGGTTTAATATGCTTAAAAAAAATAAAAAATACTAAAAAACTCATAATTATATTACTATAAGCGGTTAGAGACACTGTGTTCTAGAGAATGTAAATAGTGGTTCTTAAAAAAAAAATATGTGGGACATCTTTAACTGAAAGGCAGTTAAATCCTGATTAATTTGACGATTGCCAATAGAAACACAGTTTAAAAAAATGATGAAAGTACTGTAAATTACAATCACCAAAATGCAAGTTTGATTAATAATAATATTCCTAAAGAACACAAATGCTAAATACCATTTTTAGATGTGGTCTTGATTTCTTACAGATCTTGTTTACTTAAAAGATATCATGTATATGGCTATTAAATACATATACATATGTAAATTTATTTCCCACCCACCTGTGATGGACTATAAAATAGTAGGTTAATGAATCTAGACCATATATTAATATATAAATCTGAAATAGATTGTTTGGTTATTTCAGGGTGTCTTGCACATAACCCACAAAATAGGATTATTCTAATCATCTTGGTATACTCACAAATATGTTGAAAAAGTTTTATATTTATCAAATACCTATTCAATAAGTGAAAAATGGTACCAAAAAAAACTGATGAAAAATATTAAATAAATAAATTATGATTGCCAAGAAAATTATGGTTTAATGTAAAAATAGAGCCTTTTTCAGCAAGTTTATAGAGCATTTTTGGGTCCAAGAAACACCTGAAAACCTGGGTTTGTGGGCAACAAGAATTTGAGAAGTAAAACCTGACAAAAGATAGATTATGATTGGGTCCTAATTTGGGTGGTCCTCAAATCTTTGACAGATCAGCAAATGGGTGCTGCCTCTTTACTCACAAATTAATTTGTTGTTTTAATAATGGTGTTGTAAATAAGTAGATCAATATTAATCTATTAGACACATGTAAAATGTGATTTTAAAAAAACAACATATTTATGCTTAAAACAAATTCATACTTAATTTGTAACTTCAGGGCATTTCCTTTTGTGCTCTAATACTTGACTATTAAGCACCTTGTGAGGACCTAAAATATGTAATGTTTGGATGACTAGCAGGAATTTTTTATTTCCTCCATTATAAAGACATTAAAAAAAATATTAATACATTACACAGACAGATAAAATAATACTGAATCATCAGTCACAGGTGAAATTAATTTAGTAAGAATTTCTTTTCATAGTATCTGCATCACTGATTAGCTTGTGCGTAAACCATCATCTTAAATTATTAATGTTCAGCTTAGCTCTTTTAAATATCAAAGTTTCTATATTTAAAATGATTTTATTTGAGAAAACATCTTCAGTCACTTCTAGGGACCATATAAGTCAACAAGATTGTAATATATTCTTTCATATTTTTGTCTTTCTTTGACTTGATTGAGAATATTTTTATTTAAAAAAAAAAATACACATTGCAAAATGGATATAAACAGTCATATCACTAGGGTTTAAATGATTTCTTTATTCTTATCTTGTTTTCAAGGACCAACTGGACAAAGCTCTCCTTTGGTAACTTTAAGTGGGAATGTAACTGGTCAACAAAATTTTACAAGCAAAGGAAATATTGCTTTCCTCCGTTGGTCAACAGATCATGCAACTAGTAAAAAAGGCTTCAAAATCCGTTATTCAGGTTGGTAGAATTTTGAAACATAAACTTTAACAAATATTATCACTTGTAACAGGAAACTAATCTAAGCATTTACAGGTGTGTATATTTATTTAGTTCTAAAATAAAGTTTTGCTCTCAAATCTAATCTAAAGAAAACTTTTACATTTTTTAATTAAAGAGGAATTTTATAAATCACATCCATTGTAAAAATAAACAAAGACTACATTTTGCCCATTGTACCACGTAATGTATATATACGTTTTAGCTGCAGGAAGTTATAGCAGCCTCAGCTGTGAAGTTACAGCTGAGAGCTGCTGTGTCTGAGCTGCTGGCATCTGTCTGCCCTGGTTCCATATGAAGGCAGATTCCTGATCATTACAGACAGTGACACGGTCTGTGTCACTGTATGTTACGCACATCCATTTGTGCTGGGAGAAGTTTTGGGAGGGATGGAGGGAGGTGGGTGATAGGCACAGCGGTAGAGGGGGGGGGGAGTTAGAGGGAGGAAGGGGTGGGACCCTACACTTCAGAAAAATAAGTATGGATGGGAGAGGAAGGAAAGGGATGCTACACTACAGATTAAATTATGAATTTGGGTGGGGGGCCTACATTATAATCAGAGGTGGATGGGGGATGCTGGACTGCTACAGAAAAATATATAAAATAATTAATAAATAAATAAACAAAAAATAAATCTATAAATTGGATACTGGCAGATAGAGGCCAGCACCTAAGATGGTGGTCATCATTAGAAGGGGAGGTTTGTTTGAGAGGGATTAGGGAGGTAGGAGGGTAAGGAAGGATCTTACACTAAAATAAATAAATACAATTTATTTTATTAATAAGAAAAAAGATGATGGCCAGGAATGTGGAAGTGGGATGGGAAAGAGCTGTTTAGGAGAGATCAGGGCAGTGGGAAGTGTCAGATGGAAGGGTAATCCCTTTATTAAAATACTATTACCCTTACCGGCTAACTAATTAACGCCTTCACTGCCTGGATTTTCAGAAGTGTGTTGTGTGCAGCTGCAATTAGCAGACTTCTAATTGCAAAAAACGAATAGCAAAACCCTTCATTTCTGCTATTTATGAACAAAGAAGACCACAGAGAACCTTTTACAACCATTTATCTTATGTCTTATGACTGCAGTAGTTGTGTGTAAATAATTTCAGTGGGAAACTCAAAGTTTGTGAAAAAGGTTTTATAACAAATGCCGGAGTTGCTGAGTTAGCAATATATACTTGCCTCAAAGATAGGGTGAGTTTAACACCGTTTAGTATATGATGACTAAAGCTAATGTTTATTTTTAGTGATGGTAAATCCTAGAGTTTGTTATACGCTTGGATTTACCATCACTTTGATGATTTTTTAAATACGATCGCATTTGGTGCAAAAACATTGGCATGAAATATACCAAAATGTGCCTAGATCAGTTTGGGTTTGCCTACTAAAATACATAATATTTATATACTATATCTAGTTTTGATAGGTAAAAAAAAAGCAAGGCCATGTTTCTGTTTAAATGGAGTGATAGCAAAAATGCTAAAAAAATCTTTGGTTTTTGTTTTTCACTGAAATTCTTGGTGGCAAAGGGGTTAAATAACTTGTCTTTGATGATTTGTTACAAATAAAATTTTGAGGGTTTGTATCAGATTCACACACACATATGATATGTGTATATTAAAAATATTTAGTTGTGGAGCCATTTACAAATTCACTATGTAGGATCTCCAAACTGTCCACCCTAACTAGTTCCCATGAAGAGAAAAGTGAAGTATAGTGAATAAGCTGTATAGAATATTGTTGAGGAGAGATCGACAAGAGCTTTTAGGGAATATAGTTTTTTAATGTATCTAAAGATTTTGGATAAGAATGTGCAAATTATATTTACAATGTCTCATTTTTCAAGCATAAGGGATTCCATCCTAAATAGATAAAATAAAAATTAAAGGGATATAGCAATCCAACAATTAAATGAGCATTTTATTTTTGAACTAATGTGCCTTGATATAGAATGCCTTGCCAACGATGGCTACCATTCCAATGAGTTTGAATATGAATTTGAAACCATTACATAGCAATTTGGATATGTTTTTAATTGATTGCAGATAAATTCCAGTCAATATACAAAGTCAACTAACGAATCACTCAAGTGTGCAAGGAAACACGTGAAAACATATGCATACAGGTTATTTCTGTGCACTCCATGTGCACTTTCATTGGCTTTTCAAAGACCTTCATAAACATAACCAATTAGTGGGAGAACACTTAAAGGGATAATAAACACCAAAAATGTCATTATTTAAAAAGATAGATAATCCCTTTACCATTCCCCAGTTTTGCATAACCAACACTGTTATATAAATATACTTTATACCTCTGTTAATACCTTGTATCTAAGCTTCTGCTGACTGCCTCCTTATCTCAGATCTTTTTGACAGACTTGCATTTCAGGCAATTAGTGCTGACTCTTAAATAACTTCACATGCGTGAGCACAATGTTATCTATATGAAACACATGAACTAACGCCCTCTAGCTGTGAAAAACTGTCAAATGCATTCAGTTAAGAGGTGGCCTTCAAGGGCTTAGAAATTAGCATATAAGCCTACCTAGGTTTAGCTTTCAACTAAGAATATCAAAAGAACAAGGCACATTTGATGATAAAAGTAAATTAGACAGTTGTTGCATGCCCTGTCTGAATCATGAACGTTTAATTTGGGCTTTACTATCCCTTTAATCTCAAAATTGATATAGGGATAGATTACAAGTGGCGCGGTTATTAAATATATTAAAAGCTCCAAAAAAACATATTTTGCACTAGCGTTAACCCAAATACCACAAAAAACTAACATGTTTACGTGTGTGCGTGCATATATTCCACCATAGAGATCAATGGAGAAAATTTTTTTTGAATAAAAACTAACACCCAAGATCGCAAAAACTCCATAGCCTTTTCGCATTCCCCTTAGAAGTCAATGAGAAAAAAAATATTGAAAGTAAAAAAAACCTATCATGCATACAACATGGCATATTTGCATTAACAAATGTGAAATGTTTACAGTAAATAAATAGTTAAAATCTTTATTAAATATGAATATTGCATAAATATGTTTTATTATGTTTCATCTGCTAAATGGCAAATGAATATAATGTGATTTACAAAAAAGTTCAAGAAATGTGTATGGTTTTAATGTGTCGATACTGTCATATGTATCTTGAAACCGAAAGTTTGTTCAGCTATGACTACGGCAGTTCGCCGACATGCGTAAGCCATTGTGCTGTGCTCCCCCTCGCTAATTTGTATAGGTGGCTTGCTGTCCTATATATCATTTTTAATGTTTTGTAATAAATGTTAATTTTTATTTACTGGAGTGGTGGTATCCCCTTTTTTTCATTTTACGTACGTATATATTAATGTTTTTATATGTGTATATATGACTGTAAATACATATATACACATATAAATACATTAATATGTATATATATATATGTACACATATACCAACATAAATATATATATATACATATATATAAAAAAAAGTTTTTGAATTTCAATTAATGATAATGTGGTGCAGACCCTGAAAAAACACATTTATTCATTCTTAAAAAGAAAGAAGAGAAAGGGGATACACTTACATAGCCTCTTAAAAAGCCAGGGATTTCAGCACTCAAAATTATTTAAATAAATAATTTTATCACACAATACTGTTTCAAACAATTTAGTAATTTATTTGGTTGTCTCCACTCAGGTGCATAAACTCAACCCTGGCTTTTTAAGAGGCTACGTAAGTGTATCCCCTTTCTCTTCTTTCTTGAAGAATGAATATACATACACACACACATATATATATATATATATATATATATATATATATATATATATATATATATATATATATATATATATATATATACACATATTCATATACATATAAATACATCTTTAGTAATGTATCTGTATGTGTCGGAATGTTAAAGCACTTTGCTTGCCTTTTTTTATTATCACCCTAAATATGCAATCTTTGAGCCGTTATAATTTTTTTGTGCAATATTTTTTTTTAAATAATTTTTATTATACAGTGTTAATATGGGTGTGACTGTAGGATTGACTTTCACATTAACTACAGCTCTGAGATTGCGGAAAGGATTGAAGCGTTAAAGTCGATTGCGCTAGCGCTATCACAATTCCGCCCCACTTGTAATATCAGCCTCACTTGTAACCTAGAGGATAATGTTTTACTCTCTATAACATCATGGTGAGAACTGTCATTTTAGCTGTGCAGTTGTAGATTTTGTAGAGTAAAGAGCAGAAAGGCTGCCTTAAAAAGGGGGAAAAAGAACACACATTTTTAAACAGTACATATACAGCCACATACAGAACACACAACACCATATAAAGCAAACCACAGACACAAAAACAATCATTTTTTAATGTTAATTTTAATACATTTCACTAACTTACATATATTTTGTTGACAAAAATAAGTGCTAAGAGGGAGATAGAGGGAAGTAAGACCAGGGGCGCGATTACATATATGGCATAGGCTTCAGCGCAAGTTCTGCAACTCGTGCCGCCCGTAATTTCACATCGCACATTGGGCGATTACATATAAAGCGCCGGCAGTACATAAAGTGCCGTAAGTCGGATAAACTAGCGATGTCCAGAAATGAGCGTAAATACAAATTTCTGGAGTCTCCAGTGACTTACGGCACTTTAGAAACTTCTGGCTCCTAAGAAAAGTAAAGAAAATAACAAATCTCCCATAAAAGTCTAACACGCCTCCCAAAAATAAGCCCAACACGTAAAACCCCCTATATCCGCAATCCTCCCTCTCTCTACTAATAATAAATGTATTAACCCCTAGACCGACAACCCCCCACAACGCAATAAGTCTAATTAAACTATTAACCCCTATATACACCATCAAACCCACACCGCAAGTAATAACTAAATTATTAACCCCTAAATCTACCAACCCCAACATCGCAAAGTACCTATTAAAACTATTAACCCTTAATCCGCCATTAACCCACAAAGCAATAAACCCATTAAAACTATTAACCCCTAATCCGCCATTAACCCACAACACAATAAAACTATTAACCCCTAAACCGCCGAAGCCCACAACGCAATAAACCTAACTACCCTAACCTAACACCCCCTAAATGAACCCAAATTACCTAATTTACAAAATACTAAAGTTACTATTAAATTAAAAAAAACTAACACTACTTTAAAAATACAAATAAACTAAGTATAAATTAAAGGGACAGTCTAATCAAAATCCTGGAGTAGACTGTCCCTTTAAGCCACAATTACAGAAAATAAAAATGAAAATTATACCTAATCCCTATGAAAATAAAAAGCCCCCCAAATAAAAACATCCCCTACTCTAATAAACTACCAGTAGCCCTTAAAATGGCATCCCTTTAATTCCTATTGGCTGATTTGAGCCTTCAAATTCAAATCAGCCAATAGGAATTCAAGGGACGCCATTTTTAATCGTGTACCTTGAATTCCTATTCAGTGTACGGTGGAGATCATATAAAGAGGATCCTCCACGCTCCATGGCTCCGCGGTCGCCGGTCTTCAGTTCCAGGCTCGGCGGTCTTCAGTTCCAGGGTTGCCGGTCTTCAGCTCCGCGGTCATCGGTCTTCAGCTCCGCCCTCCGCTCCGCGCCGGCTGGTTCCTGGAAGAAGAAAGAAAAGGTTGTCGCTTGTAAGAAGACTTAACTGCCTGGAACAGGACCTTCTCCGTCGGACTTCAGGACAGGTGAGTACCACTTGAGGGTTAGACTTAGGGTTTTTTAAGGGATTTTTTTTTTTTATTTAGATAGGGTGGGCAGTAAAGAGCTGATTACATTTTAAGGGCAATGCCCAACAAATGCCCTTTTCAGGGCAATGGGTAGTTTAGTGTTTTTAGTGTTAGGTTTTTTTAATTTAATAGTAACTTTAGTATTTTGTAAATTAGGTAATTTGGGTTCATTTAGGGGGTGTTAGGTTAGGGGTGTTAGGTTAGGGGTTAAGTTTATTGCATTGTGGGCTTTGGGGGTTTAGGGGTTAATAGATTTAATAGGTTTATTGCGTTGGGGGTTAATGGCAGACTAGGGGTTAATAGTTAATAAGTAATTGCGGTGTGGGTTTGATGGCGGATATAGGAGTTAATAGTTTAATTATCCACTAACTGGATTGTACAGCTGCATTTCATAAGGAAGTAACTGTAAGTTTTCTGCAGCTGTCTGTAGTAAAAAAGTGACTGGCTTTGCAGTATGAGGCAAGTAGATTGCTGAAATTCAGTAACAAGGTAGACTGTTACGTTATTCAATATTCCTGAGGAGAAGCTTTTGAGCATTGCATCGATCACAAGCAGCGCTCTCTAGCTTCGTTCACAAGCAGCAAGGGATTATTACCTCAGCTAAACTCTTTTAAGTATAGGAAACTGCATTGTGTAGCGCAACCTCAAAGTATTTTGCAACAACAGTTATGTTTATTGTTTCATGAGCTCATGAAGGACATCTGACCATTGGAGGCTGTCAATAAATTGAGAAAAATTACACCCAGCTCAAATATTAAATCTTGTAAACAACGTAAGTGTTGCAATGTAGAAATACATTGGTATATGTATTATTTATTGTTGTAACATGTATAGGAATAGCTGTTCTTATGGAAATATCAGTATGTATTTACATATAAAAATATTTCAAAAAAATAAAAAAATATTTCAAACTAGGCCTATACCTAGGGCAGCAATACATATTACATATATTACTAAAGTGGTAAATGCAATTATAATAAAATATAGTATTTTCTTATAATTGGAAAATATGTATTTTAAATAAGTGTATCTTTTTGTGGGACCTATATAATTATATTAATCAATTAGAAATTGCTTAGTGTGTGCCTCATACATGCAGGCCCTGAAATGGTTTTTGAAGGAGGAACAAATCTGAAAGAAATGCATCATGAGTCATATCTTCTAATGATGGGATTTTCCAGGGGCAGTTTGGCTAACAATCACTAACTTTCATTTCAATTCAATATCCACTCTCCTACCGCTCAAATTTGCCTGTTTACGGGCGTACAAAAAATAACCAGCCATTTCAAGTGGCTGGTTATTGCTACAACGAGCTTGTGGTAGCAATTAGCGCTCCAAAAAGAGATCCGATCTCTGGTTAATTTTATAAATCTCCCCCAATTTCCCCCCAAATTGCAGTGTAGTGTTGGTAATAATAAAATAAAAAAATATAGCATTTTTTTTAAATAACTGCACAAAGCAGTTTTTGGGACTTAAAGTTGGCTGATGCGTGGTGTTAGAAAAAAATAAACAGCACTGAAAAATGCCTTTACATGATGGTCTATGGGGACTGTGTGTTTCCTGTAAATATATTTGTATATGCTTATATACATATATATTTATGTATTTAAATGTGTATATACACATATAAATACATAAATATACATGTTCATATATATATATATATATATATCAATTTGCTGCCCTCGCTGCGTGACTTACCCCGTTCCCAACGCTAGGTTCTCATGTCCTGTCTCATGAGGCTCCTGTTGAAGAATAAGGAAGCGCACTCTATTGGACCGGAAAGCTTCCATTCAATGTGAATGCGAGCTCGAGTTTGCATTCCGCTTGACCTCAAATACCAGCTCACATTTGCATGCAGTGGTATTATGAGTTGATCGCAAATATCGCACTTTCATTAGCGCAATTTAGCGCTCCACTTGTAATCTAGCCCTAAATGTCCTGAAGACATCCGGCGCGGAGCATCCTCTTCATACGGTTGCCGCCAAAAACTGGAACTTCAATGCAAGTGTCGTCATCCAAGATGGCATCCCTTGCATTCCTATTGGCTGAAAAATTTCAATCAGCTAATAGGATTAGAGCTGCTAAAATCCTATTGGCTGATCCAATCAGCCAATAGGATTTGAGCATCTCTAATCCTATTAGCTGATTGAAGTCTTTCAGCCAATAGGAATGCAAGGGATGCCATCTTGGATGACGTCCCTTGCATTGAAGTTCCAGTTTACAGCGGCGAGCGTATGAAGAGGATGCTCTGCGCCGGATGTCTTAAGGATGGACCCGCTCCGTGCCGGATGGATGAAGATAGAAGATGCCGTCTGAATGAAGACTTCTTGCCGGCTGGATGGATCCTTCAAGCGGGACTTCAAGAACTGTAAGTGGATTGTCGTGGGTTAGTGTTAGGTTTATTTAAGGGTTTTTTGGGTGGGTTTTATTTTTAGTTTAGGGTCTGGGCATGTAAAAGAGGCAATGCCCATACAAATGCCCTTTTCAGGGCAATGGGGAGCCTAATTTTGTTTAGTTAGTTATTTTATTTGTGGGGGTTGGTTGTGGGGGTGGTGGGTTTTACTGTTGGGGGGTGTTTGTATTTTTTTTACAGGTAAAAGAGCTGATTCCTTTAGGGCAATGCCCCACAAAAGGCCCTTTTAAGGGCCATTGGTTGTTTATTGTAGGCTAGGGTTTTTTTATTTTTGGGGGGGCTTTTTTATTTTGATAGGGCTATTAGATTAGCTGTAATTTTTTTATTTTTTTTTTGTTAATTAATTTCTTATTTTTTGTAATTTAGTGGGTTTTTTTATGTTATTTAGTTATTTTTATTTTTAGTAATTTTAGTGTTTATTTTTTGTAATTTTAGGTTTTAGTGTAAGGCAGGGTTTTATTTCACAGTTAAGTTTGTATTTATTTTAACTAGGTAGTTATTAAATAGTTAATAACTATTTACTAACTAGTCTACCTAGTTAAAATAAATACAAACTTACCTGTGAAATAAAAATAAAACCTAGGACCTTGTCTCCACCATACCGACAAACTCCTTGGTCTCCTTTAACTATTAATCATGTCACACTCAGCTAGAAAAAACACCAAGTCCCAAGCGGCTTCGAAGCAGACTGTTCTAGACCATTTCTCTCAACCGTGCAAGAAACCTCCCTCTGTGAGCAAGGACATTAGCGACCCAGAATCTCAAGATGAGGGTTCGCAATCAAGTTCTCAGTCTGTTGCGCATCTCAACCACTACATCACTGAAAGTACTCTCCAGAAACTCCTCGCAGCTCAGACTAAATCTATCACTGCTGAGATCCAGAGAAGTTCGACTGAATTTAAAAAGGAAATCCAAGAAATAGGAGATAGGGTTGATTCCCTCGAACGGCAACAAGACGACCTGGCTACTGATAACTCAAACCTCCTGGCCTACGCAGAAAATCTAGCCGAACAAATCTCCCAGCTGGAGCTGAAGCTGGCAGATGTGGAGGACAGAGCTAGGAGGAACAATATAAGATTTAGAGGCATACCTGAGATGGTAAATACGGGTGGTTTACAGGAATTTCTCACAGCTTTGTTCACCACATACTTGGGCCCCCTGGAGGGCAACATGCATGCTATGGAGAGGGCCCAAAGGGCTCTCCGGCCACGTTCAGTATCATCGGATAGACCGAGAGATGTGGTCGTCTGCTTCCACCACTTTACCTTCAAAGACCGGTTGATGCAGGCAGCATACAACAGACCTACTTTGCCCGATAATCTCAAAGATATCCAACTCCTACCTGACCTCTCCTCACATACCTTGCAACAACGAAAGCTCTATGCTCCAATTACTACTCAGCTGAGGAAAGCAGGGATCAAATATAGGTGGGGATTCCCCACTAAGCTGATTGTGACTAAGGACAATCAAACCCACACAGTCTCTTCACCTTCTATGGGAGGTACTCTACTAGATAATTAGGGCCTTCAAGCTGCCCCCAGCAACCAGCAGGAGTCTCGTTCCAGATTGAGGGTCACAGCTCCTGAATGGTCTGTCAAAGAACAAAGACCAAAACGGTCAAAACCGAACCCCCCTGACCACACCCTGAGGCCTCAGGCCTCACCCACTTGAGATTGTCGGCATGCATTTCAATATCACTGTCAGGTTCATATATTGTGATTTGTTTCCATTTTCAATATGTATTGTAACTAATTTAAGTTAGAGTTTAAGTTGTTATATATGGTTAATTAGCTATTCTGTGATTTTCTTATAGTTGAGTGGGGCTACTTTCACTAGTCCCTCTGTCTTATAGACAAGGTTAGCTCCCCCCCAATTTCTGGTGCCCATTCTAGGGCCCCACATAGGTGGACTATTTCCACTTGCTATCCTTCATCCTTCACCCCTCCTCCAACCTACCTTTGATTCTACCCTTTTCTCCCCCCCCCAAGAATTCTAATGGCCTCCCTCAGATTCCTCACTCATAATGTCAGAGGCCTCAACACTGTGGGCAAGAGATGCCTTCTATCACGATCCCTCCGTCACCACGGAGCGGACGTGGCCTTCCTTCAGGAGACGCACCTCCTAGCGGACTCCTCCCCCCCCACATTTCCAAGGACTTCCCAGTTTTTGAGGCGGCTTCCTTCACAAAGAAAGCCAGAGGGGTAGCCGTCTTAATACACAAAAGAGTGGCTTACGAGCCCCTCTTTACATTCAGAGACCCTCAGGCTAGATATCTCATCCTTATATGTAATTTAGATCATGTCACATATACCCCTGTTTCGGTCTATCTCCCAAACTCACTTCAACCCAGATACCTCAGGAAAGTCCTTCTGCATGTGGAGAAGGTCAAACAAGGCAGAGTTATCCTCGCCGGTGACCTGAACATGGTATGGGACGAAAAGATAGATAGGAAAACAGGCCCCTCTAAGAGACTCCCCTCCAACCATGACCCTACCAGTCGTAGGTTCCGGGAACTCATTTGCCAGTTCACGTATTTTGACATTTGGAGGTCCCTACATTCTCTAGACAAAGATTTCACCCATTTCTCCCACCCTCACTCTACACACTCTAGGCTTGATTACTTTTTTTGCCACCCCACTGACCTGGATCTGGTCCGCTCCGTGAATATTCACCTTACCCCGTGGTCAGACCATGACCTTATCACCTTAGACATTGACTTTAGTCATACTACTAAAACCAGAGCCCCATGGAGACTACCACACCATCTCCTTTTGGACGTCCCGTTTAGGGAAGAGATCAGGAAAGAGATTTGCTTCACCCTCCAGACCAATGATACCCCAGAAATTAGTGAGAATACTATCTGGGGGGCATTTAAGGTTACTCTACGAGGCCTTTTCATCCGAAAGCAGGCTCATCTCAGGAGACAAGCAGGCCTTTCCCTCTCCCAAGCACATAGCAGACTGCGGGTGCTTGAAACCCAACGGCGGACCACGGACTCGGTAGCCCACAAATCTGAGGTGGAAGACCTCAGGCGGCACATATGCCAATTAGAATTTCGAAAAACACAATCCAATCTCCTCCGTCTGAAACACCTCCTATACTCAAAGGGCAATAAAGCAGATTCTTTACTAGCCAATAAAATCAGACAGCGTGCAGGTGCCACTCGTATCCATGAAATCAGACAGGGTGGCTGTTCAGTTCGACTTCCTTCCCAGATTGGCCAAGAGTTCCATAAGTTCTATTCTGAACTCTATAATATAGGCAATACCGCGACGCCCGAGAAAGCCCCCTCGGAAAACATAGATTCCTCGACCCATTTCACTCATTAACACCGACGTTAAGATCTATGCCAAAATTTTGGCTAAGCGGCTAGCAAAATTACTCCCAACACTTATTAACCCAGACCAGGTCGGGTTCATACCAGGAAGAGAGGGCCCAGATAACACCAGGAGGCTCCTTAACATACTCCTTGAGGCCAAGAGACTAAATAGGCCACTTGCAGTGCTCTCTCTAGATGCAGAGAAGGCCTTTGACCGCGTCAGATGGGAATACCTCTGGCGGGTCTTAGAGAACTTCCAGTTCCCTGCACGAATTGTCTTGGCAATCAAAGCTTTATACTCCTCCCCAGTGGCCTTGGTGAGAGGACTGGGGTTTGACCCCACTCCCTTCCCTATATCTAATGGCACCCGTCATGGCTGCCCCCTTTCCCCAATTTTATTCACACTGGCCATGGAGCCTCTAGCTGCGGCCATCAGGACAGATAACGAGATTTCGGGAATCACCCTACACGGTACGGTCCACAAAGTAGCCCTATTTGCAGATGACACTACCCTGTTCTTCTCCAGTCCCTCTCGAGAGATACCGAGACTCCTGTCCATCCTAGAGACATTTAGTTCCCTGTCTTACTATAAATTACATCACTCAAAATCTGAATTGTACACCTCCGGGTTTCCTGAGGAGGTCTCCAAAAACTTATGTAAAAAATATAAGTTTAGCCCCAGCCATAAGTACGTATCCCATCTCGGTGTTAAATTATCCAATTCTCTCCCTCAAATCCTTGAAGATAACCTCAAACCACTTTTGACCGAGCTAAGGTCCCTACCCACACGTTGGAACTTCAAATGTGTATCCTGGTTAGGACGCATAGCAGCTCTAAAGATGAGCTATCTTCCTAAACTCACGTATGCACTCCGCTGTCTACCAATAAGAGTTCCCAGAACCCTTTTAATACAGTTCCAGAGTGCCTGTACCAAATACATTTGGCAGGGTAAACCCCCTAGAGTTGCTCATAATGCCCTGCAATACCCTAAAATACACGGAGGGGTTGCTTCTCCCTCTATTGTTAGGTATGCGGATACCGCTATGCTCACCCATATCTCTCAATGGGGTGTCAAAGACTCAGACAGCAAATGGAGGTCTATTGAACAAGCCTCCCTACCACATAACCTTACGTTAAGGGACCTAATATGGACACCACCCCATTGCAGAAGGAATCTGGGTGCCTCTAATCTGATTATACAGGAATGCCTATTCGCCTGGGACCGCCTAGGGCATAACTCCAAGGTAGCCCCTCACCCTTCCCCAATTACCTCCGTAACTGGCCTTCTGTCCGGTTTACCGGACTCCCACCCAAACGCTTGGGCTCAGCTGGGTATTACGAAGGTGGGAGACCTTTGGTCAACCCCGCCACATACAACCTTTCCCCCCTACACTCATCTCAATGTAACCCCATCTACACCCTTGTATATGAAATTTGAATACTCCAGAGTTCCAAGTTTCTTATCTAGGTGGGGTTTCAAACCATCTCTACCTCGACAGCTTACCATCTGGGAAGCTAGATGGCAACAGGGGCTCAGACTGGGCAAACCGTTGTCCTTACACTATTCCCTTATGGAAGGTGCTGCCCCAGCTGACAAAGCCCAACATATTCTGAAATGGGAACGGAGGTTAGACTTTACGAAACCCTCTCTGGAGTGGCAACGCACGCTCCTTTTTACAAAGAAAACCCTTCATTGCATCACCATCCTTGAAACCTACATCAAGGTGCTCACACACTGGTATTATGTCCCAGCTAGGCTTGCGAAGATCTTTCCAGAGGCCTCCCCCACCTGTTGGAGAGACTGCTCGCACATAGGAGATATGATCCACATTTGGTGGAGCTGTCCCAGACTCAAACCCCTCTGGAATAAATGTTTCTCCACATTAACCAGTTTGGGTATCAACCTACCCAGAACTCCTGAGACGGCTCTGTTTCACTTAGGCGTATGTAAAATACCCAAACATTATGGTGCACTTTGTATTTACCTTTTATCAGCTGTTAAACTTAATATAGCGAGATCTTGGAAAAGATCCCTTCCCCCAGCCTGGTTGGATATTATATCCACTATGGCATACATGTACTCTATGGAGAAGAGTATCTATTATGCCTCGGGTGGGACTGATTTCTTTGAACTGATCTGATCCGATTGGAAAAACAGATTTGATACTCTCTGGCTATCCACCTTTGACACCTAAATGGCAGTACACCCCTAACCACATAAGCAGTAGACCCGACCTCACCCTTGCACATCTGAATTAGCCCCCTTTTATAGTCATCTTAGCGTATCTCCCTACTTTTTTCCCCTTCCCTCTCCCCCCTTCCCCCTCCCCCCCCTCCTCACTTACTCTATGTCCTGTCAGGATACTGACTCCCTTTTCATAGAAATTTACATTATGTCTGAAATGATTACGTAAATGCTATGATGTATTTGTATTTGATGTAAGATTGTCTCGTACAGTTGTTGTATCTATCACTCTTCTATTTTAACAAAAATCAATAAAACTACAATTTAAAAAAAAATAAAAAATAAAACCTAAGCTATATACAATATAACTATTAGTTATATTGTAGCTAGCCTAGGTTTTATTTCACAGGTAAGTATTTAGTTTTAAATAGGTATTATTTAGTTAATAATTGTAACTTTAGGTTAGCTCTATTTTAATTATGTTAAAGTTAGGGGGTTAGGGTAAGGTTTAGGGTTAGGTTTAGGGGTTAATGGATTTATTTAGTGGTAGTGATGTGGGAGGCCAGAGGTTTAGGGGTTAATAAGTTTAGTATAGTGGTGGCGACATCGGGAGCGGCAGATTAGGGGTTAATAGTTTTATTAGGTGGCGGCGATGTTGGGGGCAGCAGATTAAGGGTTAATAACATTATGTAGGTGGCGGCGATGTTGGGGGCGGCAGATTATTGTTGAAATAAGGACACATTTTTTAACAATGTGCACATTCATATTAATAGACTTCATGTGAAATAAAATAACCTGTTATTGTAAAGCAAATAAACAACTTTTCAAAATATACGAAAACCCCCCCAAGAAATCTGGTTTTAATCAACAACAAAAAAATAAGAATATAAATTTGGCATAGGTGTGAGATGGAAGTCACACTTAAAAAGTGTTTTAGAATAAAGAAAAATATATAAATATAAAATAAATATTTTTTTTTTTAAAAAAGGTGAAAAAAAAGTATTACCTGTGGCGGGACTTTGCTTTTAGAGAATAGGTACTTGGGGGAAGTGTGGCATCTTGTGCGACAACCAAAAGCTGATTTGGAGGGCACCACCCTTGACTCAGGGTCCTGCAGGGAGATGACAGGGATGGTGAGTGAGGATTGAGTTTGTGGCCTATCCACGTGTGTTTCTACTATCTCAGTCAGATGGACAAGTGTGGCATTAAGCATATTCATTTGGCTCTGTTGCCTCCTTAATACCTGCTGTTGCTTGAGTCTGGTAAGCACTCTGGGCTCAGGGGTGTCCCTCTGTCTTGGGGACTGAGAGGGTCTTTCTGTGTGGACAGTAGGCCAAACATTGGTAGTGGTGGTGGAGACTCTACTATACGGAATATAGTTTAAATGCTGCACTTGTTGATGCTGCTGAGGAGGATACTGTGGGGATGCATCATATGCTGCTGAGGATGATGCTATGGGAGATGCATCCTGTGCTGCTGCTGAAGTGGATGCTGTAGGGGATACATCATATGCTGCTTATGAGAGGGATGCTTTGGGAGATGCACCATATGCTGCTACTCTTCATACCCAAACATGTGGTATGTTCTCTGTGATGAGGCTGGAGAAGGGCCAGAAGTATCCTCTACCTCATATGCCCTAGGCTGTTGTGTGTCACCTTCAAAAAAACTTCAGACATGCCTAAGGAATGTCACTGTTCAGCATATTCTCTAAGACAGCAAGACTAATTTTACAAACAGAATAGACTATTTCACTTTTTAATATGATTTTAATTTTACATTTTGAAATATATTATACTTAAAATATAATTTTTCTCTGTGTATTTAAAGGGACATGGATCCAAATCTTTCATGATTCAGATAGAGCATATACGATTTTAAACAACTTTCTGATTTACTTCCATTGTCTAATATGCTTAGCTCTCTTAAAGGGACACTGGACCCAAATTTTTTCTTTTGTGATTCAGATAGAGCATGAAATTTTAAGCAAGTTTCTAATTTACTCCTATTATCAAATTTTCTTCATTCTCTTGGTATCTTTATTTGAAATGGAAGAATGTAAGTTTAGATGCCGGCCCATTTTTGGTGAACAACCTGGGTTGTTCTTGCTAATTGGTGGATAAATTTATCCACCAATAAAAAGTGCTGTCCAGAGTTCTGAACATAAAAAAAGCTTAGATGCCTTCTTTTTCAAATAAAGATAGCAAGAGAATGAAGAAAACATGATCATAGGAGTAAATTAGAAAGTTGATTAAAATTGCATACTCTATCTGAATCACAAAAGAAAAAATTTGGGTCCAGTGTCCCTTTAAGAGAGCTAAGCATATTAGACAATGGAAGTAAATCATGAAAGAAAAAATTTGGGTTCAGTGTCTCTTTAATATAATTTGTTTAAAACCAGGTTAGGTTGAGGAGTTGGATGCTTGCTGCTGATTGGTGGATGCACATTTATGCCTCTTTTTTATTGGTTTACTGATGTGTTAAGCTAGCACCCTGTAGTGCATTGCTGATCTTTCAACAAAGAATACCAAGATCATGAGGCAAAATTGATAATAGAATAAAAAAATGAAAAGTTGTTTAAAATGCTATGCTCTCTCTGAATAATGAAAGTAAAATTTAGAGTTGTATGTCTCTTTAAATAAAGTAGTACTAATATGATTTTAAATGGGTACTTTATTTACAATATTTACTTTGTACAGTCAATATGTTGATTTTAGCTCTTTATTTTATTGAGTACAATACTATAATGTATGCCTATCCTTCACATTCTGAAATGTAGGTTTCCTCCCATAGCAAGATACACCACTCTCAATGTAAAATGTTGCCTTTAGAGAATTATGTGAATTACTTTGTATCAATGATGGATCTTTTAAGACAATCTCGCTTGAGTGAAGAACTTTAGAGAATTGGACCCTAAGCATAGGGCTCCCTTTATTAAGGGTTGAGTTACTGCAAATCATGTCCACTGGAGCTGTCTGTATTTATCATAGCAGAAGCATTTCACATCATTTCGCATCATATGATATTAAAATGATTTTGTGCTGCTACAAAGCAGATAAATATTTGACTTTAGAATATTTATTACATTTTAATTTATTGCTATCAATTTATTTTAGCAACCTATTGCAGTTTGAATACAGTGATACCAAATGGTGGAATATTAAACCGGACCGGAATAGAACTTGGATCCAAAGTATACTACTACTGTAATCCAGGATATCAAATGATTGGAAACAATATCACCACATGCATAAAAAATGCAAATGGGATATACGAATGGGCTTCACCAGTTCCTATATGTAAGGGTAAGTTATAAATAAAATAATATAAATTCACATTAAATAGTTTAGCCAAGAAAAAAAAAAATTATGAATATAATTTGTATTATAGCTCATATTGGTGCTTTATGAGAGCGTTGATATCTCATAAATGACAAAACTTAAAAGTATTTTACATGCAGTTTATAATTAATACTAATAGCCTTTGCATATTAATATAGCATTGACTTGCAGCCATTTGTCCATTGCTTGACTTTATAATAGAATGTATGTGTCATAGACATCACAGGATCCCGGTAACTCCTACTGAACAACTCTCATCAGTGGTCATTTTCAAGCGACATGACATGAAAGTGCAAAGGAAAAATGCTCTAATGTGTTATTATTGTGATGTTGCTATTGTTAACCCCTGTGTAGAGAGAGGAACACATCTAGTCCAAAAACAAAAAAAAAAAGAAGACAAATGTGTGTAGCTACGAATCAGCAGCTACCTCCCAGTCATGCATTGCTACTACTAAGGATATGTACATTTGCTTTTCATTAATGCATACCAACAGAGGCGTAACTAGAAACCACAGGGCCCAGGTGCAAGAATCTAAGAAGGGCCCCCCCACCCAAAAAAAGTGAATTTGATACATATCTTTTTTTTTTTTTTTTTTTTTTTTTTACTTTTAACACAGAAAAAAAATGTGAATCAGATTACATGTCTGCAAAAGGAGGTACACTGTGCCCACTGTCTGTGAGATGGTCTGACCCCCTATTACTGTATATAGTGACACTGTTTAACCCACCAGTACTGTATATAGTGAGTCAATGACACAGTCTGTAATCTGACGGTGAGATGACTGGCCTGACCCTACCCGCCCCAGTATTTTATAAAGTGACCACAGTAGTCTGTGACATGGTCCAGCCCCCCGTACTGTATATAGTGGTACTGTATAAACTGACACTGTTTCCCCTCTGCCCCCCCCCCCATGCTGTCAGAGACACTAGTGAAGCATCATGTCACACACATGATATCAGTGCAGGCAGTGGCAGGTCAACGTTTTTATTGTAAATTTTTTTTTTTTTTTTTAAGCTGGGCCCTCAACCTTGGGGGCCCAGTAGCAATTGCGACCTCTGCACCCCCTGTAGTTTCGCCCCTGCATACCAAATAATAAAGTAAATTTGACAAATTAAGTGAATTTAAAAGTATCTTAAAGTGACAAATTCTGACTGAATCATGAAAGTTTAATTTTGATTATCATGTTTTTTTTATATTATTATTATACTTGGGATCAGTAAAACCAGAATCATCCTGGATATTATTGACCTGAATATTATGTAAAAGTTGATTAGTCTGGATTTTAGTGGGAGCACTATTGTAAAATAGATTTAACTTCTCTGTATTGACATTTGAATATTCCTCAAAATACATCAATGGCTGAATAGCGCTACTTGTGTTAACAAAGGCAATAATCAGATAGTAAATAATGTCCATGTACAGCAAAATGCACTGTATGCAGGTCATTTCTAACAGTTAGAAAAATAGTCTACCAGTGAAAACTTTATAGTTTAAGCTTTTCCTGACAGCAAGACTTGCCAGGCAAATACATCTGAAATAACACAAAGCTTTCAATTGTTGCACACCCATTCTTTTATCAAAGCCTTTGAAATGATAAACATTTTTTGCATGGAAAATTACATTTTACAATTGATAGTTTGTTAGTTTCAGTGCTTCCCTTTGGAATTGCTATAAATATCTACTTTTATATGTTGGCATTAGCATAAGATTTCCCTACATGCTAAAAATTAATTGAAAAAGTGATTTTTCCTGCATTAAACGAACATTTACCATGCTTTGTACCAAAGTAAATACTGTATATTTCTTTAGATTATTCTGACATTCTCAAAATGTGTGCAACGAATAACCTGATTAAGAACTACTGCAATAATTCAGTAGCTGCTATTTCAGGGTCATCCTACTCTGTAGGATCCTATACATATTGATTGGAGTTTATTCTTCAGTAAAGGGTCTTGTGTTCAAGACCTAGCAGACTACTTTTTAAACAAAACATGTACTATCCAAAGCAACATCCCAACACCAACCTGCAATATTCCAACAACAGGCCAAGTTACTCCCTCTGCCACCCTCTGCATCTTTCATCCAGCCACTGAGAATGAAGTTTCTTCCTCATGCCTCACTACCTGCCCACTCGACCATATCCCTTCCCATCTAATACCCCCCCTATCTTCTACCCTCACTCCTGCTCTTACCCACATCCTCAACCAATCTCTCTCTACCGGTTCATTCCCATCTTCTTTCAAACACGCAAAAGTCACTCCCATACTCAAAAAACCCTCCCTCGACCCTAATTCTCCTGAAAGCTACCACCCCATATCACTGCTTCCACTAGCATCAAAACTCCTTGAAAGACTAGTTTACAATCGTCTAACCTACTTCCTGTCCTCCAACTCCTTGCTTGACCTCCTGCAATCCGGATTCTGCCCCAAACACTCAACTGAGACTGCCCTTACCAAGGTTACGAACGATCTTCTCTCTGCTAAAAATATTGGCCACTACTCTATACTCATCTTACTTGACTTCTCAGCTGCCTTTGACACAGTTGACCACCCCCTCCTCCTACAGAACCTTAGCTTTTTTGGCCTAGGTGACACTGCTCTTTCCTGGATTCACTCCTATCTTTCTCACAGATCTTTTTCTGTGTCATTTGTCGGCGAATCCTCCTCTCCAATGCCTCTGTCTGTTGGAGTACCTCAAGAATCTGTTCTGGGTCCTCTACTCCATTTATACTTCTTCGCTGGGTAAACGTATCAACAGTTATGGCTTCAAATATCAGCTCTATGCTGATGACATCCAGATCTACCTCTCCACCCCTGCTCTCTCTCCCTTTGTCCTCTCTTATGTCAGCGACTGCTTATCTGGTATTTCTTCCTGGCTGGCCTCTCACCACCTAAAGATTAACATCTCCAAGACTGAGATCCTTCTTATCCCCCCCTCAAGCTCTACGCCGACTTCTGACTTCTCTATCCCTAATGACAGCATCACCAATTTCCCATCGCCCCAAGTCCGCTGCCTCGGAGTTACACTTGACTCAAATCTATCCTTCCTACCCCATATCCAATTGCTTTCTACAACCATCTATGCAATATTTCCAAGACTCAACCTTTTCTGTGCACTAACACCACAAAGTAAATAATACACTCCCTTGTTATTTCCCGACTTGACTACTGCAATAACATACTTAAAGGCCTTCCTCTTTCCCACCTCTCTCCTCTTCAATCCTGCCTAAATGCCTCTGCCAGGCTGATCCAGCTTTCCCGTCACTCTATATCTGCTGCACCTCTCTGCGAGTCCCTTCATTGGCTCCCCATTCACAGCAGAATTAAATTCAAAATTCTCACCCTTGCATACAAAGCGTTCACCAACACTGCTCCCCTCTACCTATCCTCTCTAATCAACAAGTATACTCCAGCCCGCCCACTAAGATTCAACAATGACCTACTCCTTCCATCTGAGACTATCACCTCTTCTCATGCTAGACTGCAGGACTTCTGTCGTGCAGGACCTACCCTCTGGAACACTCCCCTCGTGCTGTCAGGATTTGCTCTAATCTTTCTTCCTTTAAATGCTCTCTGAATACTTTTCTGTTCAGAGAAGCCAACCACCCAACTCAATAATATTTCTCTTACCTAACAACATTTCCCTCATTCAATCTTGCAGTCCTCACCTCCTGTTTCTTAACCTCATACCCTTCTAGATTGTAAGTTCCCATGGAAATAGGGCCCTCAATTCCTCCTGTATGTGTTTGTAAATTTTGTCCTGTCTCTTACAAGTTTTATATTATTGTTTTATTTAAATGAATTGTATCCATGAAGAGCGCTGCAGAATATGATGGCGCTTCATAAATAAAGTATAATAATAATAATAATAATAGTACTTTATGACACCGAATATATATATTTTAGCTGTTGTACAACTTTGTTTTTAGGTAGAGAAAACCCAATGTAAAGGACCAAAAAGAAAATGTTTTCTGCATTGAGTTAACTACCACCAGGATTTAACCCTAATGGGATAAGGCTGTGTGCCACACTCTGTCCACCAATATAACCTCCTCTTCACTAACCATTCCCCATCATCTTTGAAGTGGTTAAACACATACATACAAATGACCATTTGTGAAATAATAAAACTATAGCACTAATTAATTCACCTTATTAGTTCAGTTGTTTACCTTTTGCAATGAACCCCCATTTATCTATTTCAATCTGCCTAATATTACTGATCTATTCTCTGCAATCCCTACATCTCTACGCAGAGAATACTGTGCTGTAATTTATAAGAGAACATTTTAAATAAAAGTAATTTTTTTTAAGGTACTTTTGTGACAGCCAACATAGGCCTAGTTTCCATTGAGGTGGTAAGGTTTGGAAACTAGTTGTAAGATATAAAATATTCATAGACTTTAATGGAGATACATGTTTTTACCACCAGTTTCCACAATTTGCCACCTCAATGGAAACTAGGCCATAGTTTGCTTGCAATCATAGCTAAATCCCAAAACATATGTTGTGTCTTAACAAGTGCTAGCATCTTATCTTTTATCCTAAATAAATAACTATGGGTGTTTAAAAACATATGTAAAAGAACACATACTGATGTCTCATTTAACAAATGTATTAATTGAAATTACTTTCTCCAAAGTTTGGATATAAAATAATATTTTGTTATTTATTTAATTTGCATTAAATGTGACATGTAAACCAATATATTATTGTTTTTTGATTTTAGCTATATCCTGCGGAATTGCCCAGGCACCTGGAAATGGTTCTGTTTCTGGAAATCAGTTTACTTTAGGAAACAAAGTGATATATGAATGCAATGAGGGCTACAGATTACAATTTAGTCAACAATCAACAGCAGTATGTCAAGAAGATGGATCATGGAGTAATGCAGGCAAGCCACCTGTTTGTCAGCGTAAGTATAAACAAATGTTATTTTCTTTGAGATATACTAATGTCTGCTCTATATTCAAGACTTAACAGAGCAATCCAGTTGTACTATAACACAATCTTTTCCCCAAAAACTCTGACTTAAAGACAAAGCTTTCTTCTTTTTTTTTTTAATATATTTTAAAGTATTTTTTTGCTCTTAATTTTCCATAAGATCTCTTTGATTTTAGAATGCTGGTTGAAATTTAGAGATGGATAATAAAGAATATGGCAGTTATTTATCAAGATAGGAATGCAGCTTGAGAACCCTTGTGGTGCAAGTTAAGTAGCCTATCTGCCACTCAAGAGTTGGAGGACTTAGAGGGACAGTAAAGTCATAATTAAATTATCTTGATTAAGATGGAGCATGAAGAGTTAAACAACTTCCCAATCTACTTCTGTTATTAAATTTGCTTTGTTCTATTGGTATCCTTTTTTGTAAAGATTACCTAGGTAGGCTAAGGAGCAGCAATGCACTACTGGGAACTAGCTGCTGATTGGTGGCTGCACATATATGTCTCTTGTCATTTGCTCACCAGATGTGTTCAACTAGCTCCAAGTAGTGCACTGCGGATTCTGAACCTACTTTTCAACAAAGCATACCTAGAGAACAAAGCAAATATGGTAATAGAAGTAAACTGGAGAGTTGTTTAAATGTGCATGTTCTATCTGAACCAAGAGAGATTGATTTTGACTTTACTGCCCATTTAAAACAACCCAGACTCATTCATCCAGGGTGTTTGACAAACCCTGCTCTCACACAATTGGTTGTATAAAAGGTTACAGGGCTGCTCATATAAAATTAATTTTAAACACTTTGATGCTTTTAAATAAATCATTGTTTACATTGGAGAATGGTGAAAATGTGATCTGTGGAGCTGAAACCAGGAGCAGCCGAGAGACATTTTGCCTATTCTGTGGTTCAGTGAACTGGGGCACTGCAATTCCCCAGTCTGTGTCTAACAGCACAATAGAGTACTGCTCTTTTTGTGAGTATATAAGCTGTTTTGTTTTAGAAGGTTGTAATTACATGATTGTTCTGCACTAGGAGGAGCCTTCAAATGTTTGTGTATTTCAGAGTTGTACTTGAAGGGACAGTACACTGTAAAATTGTTTTTATATGAATGTATTTTCAATGACTTGTTCTACCAGCTGCAGAGTATAACATTTATGTGAAATTATATTTACAGGTTTATTTGTGTATATGAAGTAGCTGGTTTTGTGCTTTTAAACCACAGCCTATTACAAGGGTTGAGCTTCAGGTAATATCAGATCTCATTATGTTATTACTTTTATGTACACATACTTGCTTCCTTATCTTATATTTGTCTAGAAAACCAAAGCTCAATACTTAGAGAGAATAATGGAAAATTATCATTTTATTACTTAAAGGGACACTGAACCCAATTTTTTTATTTTGTGATTCAGAGAGAGCATGACATTTTAAGAAACTTTCTAATTTACTCCTATTATCAAATTTTCTTCATTCTCTTGGTATCTGTATTTAAAATGTAAGAATGTAAGTTGATATACAGGCCCATTTTTGGTGAACAACCTCGGTTGTCCTTGCTGATTGGTGGATAAATTCATTCACCAATAAAAAAAAGTGCTGTCCAGAGTCTGAATAAAAAAAAAGCTTAGATGCCTTCTTTTTTAAATAAAGATAGCAAGAGAACAAAGAAAAATTGATAATAGGAGTAAATTAGAAAATTGCACGCTCTATCTGAATCACAAAATAAAAAAATTGGGTTCAGTGTCCCTTTAACTATCATGCCCCCCACTGAGAGTGTAATGTCTTTTGCTGGCTGTAATCTCTTCTGCTGGCTTTGTTTACTTAGGCTATTCAATAGAATATACTCCAGTACAGAAACTTTCAGTATAGGTTGGGATACCACAGGCTAAATCAGCTATTTCAAATGCCAAAATAGGGGGTGAAGGAGCTACTTGTAAACAATTTAAAACACTCCAGCAGGTAAAATCAATCATTGGGAACAATTTAAAGGGGAGAACATTTTTGGGTGAACTGTACCTTAAAAGATGGAATTTTAGAAGAGCTGCCAGTTTGGATGGATTATCACTATCTGTGAACATTGTGTGGAAGTCACCTTATTTATTTGGACTACCATTTGGGGACTTTTTGCCTTTTATTTTATGTATATTTGTTGTTTATTTTGGTGCCCCCTATTGGTTGATATTTTATTCCCATTTTTTTGTTCAGTAGAGCTGCTCAAGTGACTGCTTGTGTATTCTTAAATGGACACTGGACACTATATACATTTTATGTGCCTCCTCTTTTTATTTTGCATCTTAGGTTTCACAGTATCTGAAGGAGAGTTTCTGTGCATGGGCAAACATATCAACCCTGGAATTTAGTTAAAACAAGATTTGAACATTGCAGCATCCATGATTAGAGGGGGAGGGGAATAACCTTATAAAATGCTTGTAAAATTGTATTTAGTGTTTAATGTCTCTTTAAATGCAGACAGCAGATGCTACATCACTCACCCTAAGGAGGGCAGACATGTTCCCTAGCTGGGAATATTGTCCATACTTATGTCTATACTATAATGAGGGTTAATATGGCAAATTATCCCACTTGTGTTTCATATGTTATAGCATAGACAAAATAAGGTTTTGCATATATTGTATTATTTCTAAATATGACAAATTTTCCCAGTGGGACAAATAGCAGCTAAAATAATTGAAAAATATATAGAAAAGTTTAAAAAAAAACTAGAATAACATGAATGTAACAAGAAATAATAATATAAATATAACTATATGTAACACTAAAGCAGTAGAACTGTACTAAATTTGATATACAAAAACAAATAAATGGGTTCCTTGAAAAAGCTGGTGTAATTCCAGGGAAATTTACGTCAGATGTTATTGTGCGACTGAACAGACTGTTTTGTCACGCTGAAGGGGTTATACTTGGCATACCCTACTATTGTTGCTTAGCAAACTCGCCTGTACTATAGCTTGATACTTAACACTGAGCAGTTTATATATGCTTTGTTTATACCTTGTGACTTTAATCTGTATTATAGCCCTTTTGTGCTTTTTTTTTTATTTTATTTTTTTTTTATTATTATTTTTATTAAAGATTTTAGTGATAACAATCTTTTCTGGTCATCAACACGTCAGTACTGTAAAGAACAACATTGCAATGGAACAATTTTAAGTTAATGTCTATCATGCTGACTTTAATTTTAGATAAGGATAGGTCGTCATCTCTTGTCCAGGTTCTTCTCGTGGGCCTTTAATATCAGCAGGAAAAGTATGGTAGTCGTCTGGCTCACTGGGACTGAAATTGGATAATCAGGGGGGGAGTAATAATATAACAAACAAACTGGGGGATTAAAGTTTAACATTTGGTCCTATTCCTGGTTCTGCAAGGTATCTTCATTATCTGGATTGAGTCTCGCTGTATGAGTATTCGTAAATACAGTGCATAATATTATTTTCTGCAAGATAGGTAAACCACCGGTGCATCTCATCGTATGAATAGGGTAAGTGAATATGGTATCAATTCTTTAGTCTATTGTTCTCAGCCCATGGTATAAGTGTGTTTACAGCTCATTATCTGGTAAGTAAGAATTGTCTGGGAATGTTGCTACTGTCTAGGCGGTGGGTGTGTTGTGAAGTGATTCTTGCCAAATGAACTTAGCATTCAGAAAGGTGTCCATTTTATTGCGGCAGAGGTAGCCATATTGTTCTAATGATAGCTGGTCTTCTACTTCATCTAACCACATTAATTTAGAGATAGTCATGGGTTTTTTCCAGTGACGAGCTATTAATTTCCTAGCACTGTTAAGGCCAATCTGTAACACTAATAATTTAAGGCGGCAAGTCAATTTGGGTAGGTCGTTTAACAAAGCTATGTGTGGGGTTAGTGTGAAGTCAGTGGATATGCTTTGCCTAAAATGCAACTCCACTGCATTCCAGAGAGGACGAATTCTGGGGCATTGCCACCACATATGCAATAAGCTACCACGGCTACCACATTCTCTCCAGCATCTGTCTGGCACAGTCGGGTATATGCTATTTAACCTTGATGGGGTTAAGTACCATCGGAGGAGAATTTTAAAATTAAGTTCTAATATCACTGCTGATGTCGAGGATTTCTTAACCGAACTGAATATGTGTACCCATTTGTCATGGTCTATGTGACTTGCAAGGTCTAGGTTCCATCTAGTGGTAAAGGGTGGCAGTGAGTCAGTATGGTTTTTAATGAGAAGTTTACGGGATATGGATAGTGTGCCGCGTGGTATAAGGCCCCCATGACATATTTGTTCAAATGCTGTGAGTTTTCTAAGGAAGTCGGTCTTGAACGGGGAGGTATGTACGAAGTGGTGTAGTTGTGCGTACTTTAACCAGTTCGTGAATTTGCCGTCTGCTAGATCAGTCAATTTATCCCTTTCTAGAAGTTTGCCTGCTTCAATAAAATTGAATAAAGGGATAGTATAATCCCATTCGGTTAGTCTTTGATACCCTTTGTCTAGCCCACCCACCATCTCGACATTCAGCACTATAGGGAAAAGGGGGGATCTACTAGTGGAGATGTGTGTCTTAGTGGCAACTATGTGGTCCCAGTTCTTAAATAGCTGTTTATGTATGTTTAATTGTCGGCATTGTGGAGGTCTGAGTTCATTCGGTACCCAGCATAGGGCATGTACTAGTGGTGTTTTAAGTATATGAGAGTCTAATGTAACCCAGGCCTTACATTCCTGTTTTTTGTGCCAGTCCATGATCCTTTGGAGTGTCACTGCCTGATAGTATTCTTCAATTTTGGGAAGGCCTAGTCCACCCTCTGTAATTGGTCTGTACATTGTGTCTCTATTGATTCTAGGCCTACATTTTCCCCAGACAAACGAATTGAGGCTGTTTTGCAGTCGCGTCATGTACCATCGGGGGATGTGCAGTGGTAGTGTTTGGAGAATATATGTGATTCTAGGGAGTGTGGTCATTTTTATAGCTTGTATTCGTCCCCACCAAGATATAGGCTTATTGGTCCATGTTTTAAGGTCCCTTTGCGTGTTGATAAGCAAAGCGTTGTAGTTTCTGTCGAAGAGTGTCGTCTGGATGGGAGAGAGGTAAATCCCTAGATATTTAATTGTGTCAGTTTTTAACTTTAGTGGGCATATTGCAGATAAGGATTGGAAATGGGCGTCTGTAAGCGTAATGTTTAAAATTTCAGATTTTTGTTTATTGACAAGGAAATTAGAATATTGTCCGAATCTGTCTAGCTCAGTTAAAATTTCTGGGATAGATGTGTGAGGGGAAGAAACCGAAAACAGGAGGTCGTCCGCATAGGCGGCTATTTTATAGTTTTGATGGCCAAATGATATTCCTTTGATGTTTGAATTTCTACGAATATGGGATGTCAATACTTCCATCATTAAGATAAATAAAATTGGAGATAAGGGGCATCCTTGTCGTGTGCCATTGCGTATGGGGAGTGTGTCTGAGAGGGTACCATTGACTTTTACTTTTGCATTTGGGTGAGAATATAAACTGAAAATTCTGTTAATAATTTTTGGGCCGAATCCTATGTTTTTTAGGGTTTCCAATAAGAAATGCCAATCTATCCGGTCGAATGCTTTTTCTGCGTCTATGGCCATTAAGACCGATTCAATATTGTTGCTCTTTGCATATTCCATAAGGGTCAGTGCCCTGAGGGTGTTGTCTCTGGCCTCTCGGCCCGGCACAAATCCCACCTGGTCTGTGTGCACGATGTCTCGGAGTACTAAGTTTAAACGGTTAGCTATAACTTTTCCCAAGATCTTAATGTCTGTGTTGAGCAAAGATATAGGCCGATAACTACCTGGGTCTTCTTGTGGTTTGTCTGGTTTCAGGATTACTGAGATGTGGGCGGATAAAGAGTCGTCAGAAAGTTGTATACCTTTGTCTAGTGAATTAAAAAGTTTAAGTAGGTGTGGGGCCAGGATTGGGCAATAAGTTTTGTAATATTGATTGGGAAGTCCGTCAGGTCCCGGACTTTTGCCAACGGGAAGTTCTTTAATAGCTCTCAAAATCTCTGTCAGGGTGATGGGACTCTCTAGATTTGAAGCTTGTGTCTGTGTTAATTTGTTTAGGGCAGCCGAATCTATGTAAGTCCTCATGTCTTGTATATGGGCTGGGGATGCATTTGTAGGTAGGTTATATAATTGCTGATAGAAGGCTTGAAAGTGGGAAGCTATGTCTTTGCTGTCTAGGATTATATTCCCTTGTCTGGTTTTAAGTTTGTGAATATGCGTGAGGGTATTTCTGTCTTTTAAAATGTTTGCGAGAATTTTACCTGGTCGGTTCCCCTCGTAAAAATATTTTTTTTTTAGCGATATAGCCTTCCTCTGGGCTTCCGAATATAATAAGGTATTGAGTTCTTTTCTGGCGGAGGTCAGGGCTGTTAGCATAAGTCGGTCTGAAGGAGAGTGTTTGTGTTGTAACTCTAGTGTGTATAGCTTGCTAGTCAGCGTGTTTAGTAAGGTATTGTGTTGTTTTTTAATGTAGGCTTTGTGTTTAATACACTCTCCACGGATCACTGCTTTATGAGCCTCCCAAACACTGCGTGGTTGTGTCTCAGGGATGGCGTTGTGGTTAAAATACTCAGTTAAGGTGGTCGTGAGTTTTTGTGTTGTTGGAGGGTAGTGTAATAGGTAGGTGTCTAACCTCCACACAAAGGGGTGTATTGGGGAGTCAGGCCAATGTATTGTCATGGTGATCATCGAGTGATCTGACCATGGTGTTGGTACAATATCCGTGTCCGCTAGTAAGGAAAGGCTGGATTGATCGAGGTATAGATAATCGATCCTGGAGTACATGGACCAGGGGTGGGAGTAAAAGGAGTAGCCTCTCTGAGCAGGATGTTGTGTTCTCCAAGTGTCGACTAGTCCCAGTTGGCTAAAGCATTTATATATTGAATTAGGGGGGCGTGGCGATTTGTTTGTGTTAGTTGATGTGGTATCTAATGTAGGGTCCATAGCGACGTTTAGATCTCCCCCCAGTATTACTATACCTTTTCTGGAATCATTAAGCATTGATGTGAGTTTGTTGTAGAATCTATTTTTATTCGTGTTAGGTGCATAGACGTTGATTAGGGTGAGAGGTCTATTGTAAATAAGACCAACTAATATGAGTATTCTGCCTTCCTTGTCTGTTATCTTGCGGAGCAATTTAAAGGGTAGGGAGTTGTGTAGGAGGATACCTACTCCATTTTTTTTATTTTTTTCGTGGGAGTTAAAGAAGCTCAGCGGGAAGTGTTTATTGGAAAACCTAGGTTCCTCTGTTTGTGGGAAGTGTGTTTCTTGAACAAAGACTATAGAACATTTTTGTTTGGCGAACCAATTCAGGGCTACTGATCTCTTGGTGGGTGAATTCAGTCCTTTGGCATTTTGTGTGGTTATTTTTAATAGTCTAGAGGTCATGGTTGTCTTGAGTGATACAGGTAGCTAAAGTGTTAGAGAAAGATGTCTTACCATAGGCTGTTAATCTATGCTGAGGGTGTAGTTGCCTGGTGTTTTGTGTGGTAAGCGATTGTAGATGCTGTTTAAGTAGATTTACGATGTCCCTTGAAGGAGATGTGCACCGGTGATACCTCGCAGAAGTACTAAAACGGAACAATAAAAAACATTGATTAACATGAGAAAACATTTCAATGTTAAAGGGAAGAAAAGAAGAAAAGGAAAAAGGAGAAGGAGAACACAATCAAGTAACAATAACTTAGACTAAACTTAGGATCAGAAAGGTGATTCCCTTTCCTGAAGGTGAGCAATGGAGGGAAAGCAGTTACACTATAACCTCAATGTCCCCTCTCAGGGCTAGGGGAATGATCTGTAATAGAGGGAGTTCCAGATTATTAAGTGAAAGTCTTATGAGAGTTCATCTCAGAACGGTACGGTCTTGTGGGCCTGATATGTCAGGCGGACTTATCCTTTGACAAGCAGAGGCAGTTCATCAGGATGGCTCTATAGTGGGAGTTGGTGATCTGCGGGATGAAGTATTAGCCACTTTGCGCTTCTTTGAAATGGTGGTCCACTTTTGTCTCTGCAATTTTGGGAGGGAGAGTTCTGTAGGAAAGGTGTTTTCTTCCTGTTCTGTCAGTTGGGGTATTTGTTTTGGTGGTGGGATGTGGAGTTGAGAGCAGAAGGGATGCAGGTCCTCTAGATCTTTGTACGTATATTCTTTATTGTCTTTAACTACCTTAATTGCGAAAGGGAATCCCCAGCGGTAAGGGATGTTGTGTTCTTGTAGGTGAGTAGTGAGGAATTTGACGTTTCGCCGCCTTGAGAGAGTGAGCGGGCTGAGATCTGCAAAGATTTGTATATTATCACCATCTTTGTGGATTGGCGCTTTCTTTCTGGCAGCTGTAAGTAACTTTTCTTTATCTTTATAGTTGTGACAACGAAGTATGATATCTCTCGGTGGTGCTTTTGGCAGGGGCTTAGGCTTTAGTGCTCTGTGAGCTCTGTCTAAAGAGATGTTAGATGCTTCTTCATCATCTAAGAGAAAAGTGAACAGGTCCTGTAGGTATTGTGGGATAGAGGCATTTTGGATGTTCTCAGATATTCCTCTTATTCTAAGGTTCTGCCGTCTGCCGCGGTTGTCCAAATCCTCTATTTGCATCTGCATTTGTTTCATTTCCTCAGCTTGGTATTGTGGCTGCATGGAGTGTAGGTTTATCGGTTCAGATATTTCTTCTGCATGCTCCTCTAGTTGGAGTACTCTGTTACCCAAATCTGTAACGTCTTTTTTGACATCAGCAAGACCTTCCTTAATAAGTTGGCTAACTTGACTCATGAAAGATGCAAAGTCCTCCTTTGTTGGCAGGGATTGTAGGTCTGCTTTAGTAAGAGGAGTATTAGGATCTGAGTGTATTGTATCTGTGTCTTCATCTTGAATACTGTCATTTGAGCTGGGGGAGTTAGGTAATACCGTGGTACTTGTGTCCACCGTTTTGAAGAATGTGTTTAATTTTGTGGATGATAATGCAGTTGTTTTATTTGTCTTGTCTCCTTTAGGCAGGCGTTTAGATGTCATTGTGGTGCTTGTTATGCTGTCTGAGCTGTTGTTTATGTCTAGCAGAGGGCTATTTGCACTTGAGGTAGTTTAGATTTAGTTGTCTTAGTGGCTGTCTGAGCGTTCACCGCCTGGGTTTTATAGCTATATTAAGTAGATAAAGCTGAGTGTTAATAGTGGCTCCTGTAGTACTGTGTGTGTTCACCTGTGACCTGTGAAGCCGTCTCACTGCCTCAGTGTGCAGGATGTATTGTCTATACCCAGATAGGGGTGGAGAGGAGGCCTCACTGTCTGTAAGGGCCTAGCGGTATCTTTTGTGATGAGTTGGGAGTTTACCTGCTCCCTGGATGGTCGTGGTGACCGCTTATGCCCTCCCTGCTCTTATCCGCTGTGTTAGTTTGGAGCGGTGCTGCCTAGATAGGGGTGATGTGGAGGCCACGTGGGTACTTTTCGGCGCGACTGCTCTGAGCCGTTCTTTGTCAGTAAGAGCTCTGTGGTGTTTTTTATTATGTTAGGCTGGGAGTTTATTTGTTTCTTGGATGGCCGCTGTGTCTGCTTAAGCCCCCCTGCTCTTACCCGCTGAGTTTGTTTGGAGCGGTGCGCACTCCTCAAGTTAAGATGGCGCTTCACTGCACAGTCTCACCCGTTCCCAAGCTGTTAGGTATCCGTGACCTGGGGTGCTCAGTGTCCGTGTCCGGTATATTTTTATTCTCTAAGCGTTGCTGTGTCCATATGTTATCTTTTCTGCCGAACCTGGGTCTGGAAGTCCCTGTTAATATGCCCTAAAAGGGGAAACTGCCCGGAGCATCACATAAGTGCGGCCATGCTGGTGGTTGGCTCGGCTCCGCCTCCTTTTTTTTTATTTTTAATAAATTTTTATTGAAGTTACATAGAAAACAGAATAAAATACATTACCAAGTTAGACCATTAATAACATTGAGCATCCAGGCATGACACATCATATTGTTAAGTGTAAGGTATCCATTTAGTTAAGACGAGGATATTGGGTCTAAGCGTTAAATTAATACGTTGGTGCTAAGATTCTAAAAGGTTGACCATAGAAAGAGAGAACGGATGTCAAGTTCTAGTGAGGTATCAGAGAAAGGTTTGAGCTAACTAAAATGAAACTTCATTTTATTTTTTATAAATTAGGGCTTGGTCTCCACAATTGTATGAGTAAGGATATAAAATAAGCTATAAATTCCCGTTGGGACTGTTATGTTGTGGAGAGTTGGCTTTGGTAGTGACCATAGATAGGTCGTAGGAAATGAGGAAGAAAGGGTATTGCAGTGGGCAAGAGCCACTCGAGTTATAGGGGTAAAGGAGGGGGAAGGGTGAAAAGGGGAGGGCGGAACCAACCATACCAGGGCTGCCAGGTGAGCTTATATATTAGATTGTATACATGAAGCTTAGATGAGTATATATATTAGGTCCAGTATATTAACTTCAACCATAAAAGGACATGTCTATTGTTAACGAGACTAAGGTTAGGAGTTGTTGAAGTGATAAGGAGGTCTGACAACTGAGTCCTGTATCACCAAGGAGTGGCTATTGTGGTGTGTGGATGTAGTATAAAACTTGGGCCAGTGCAATTTTCCCCTGTAAAAGCAGTTGTCACTAGAGTGTGTTACACATAGGGTAAGAGAGCCAAGATGTACAGACCATACTTCAAAAGTACGCCTAAGTCCCGAGTATAAGTTAGTATTTTCGTCCTAGAAACCTGAGAATTAAAACCTGACAAGTGTGTCCTATGGACACCCTTAGCCAGTAACCTCAATAGTTCAGGACAATTACAGCTCTTGCTAATTAAATAGATATGTCAAAAAGTCATGTTCTGTTTTAGCATTCTCAGCATACCGGATTGAAAACGCATCATGGAACTAAGTTAAATATACATAATAAAATGCTCTAACACAAAACTCTAAGCACACAAATCAGACAGTGATAAACTTAACACACAAGAAGGATATCATTATAAATCCCTATACAGTGGTATTGGCAAATGGTCGGAAGAACATACAGATGGCATAAGTAAGGAGACTTAAATAAGATCCTCAATGTAAAAGGCATAACGTAGTATCAAGTGTATCACAGGTGCTAATTTCTCTGGTAAGCGTTTAGTCTAAGTAACTAGAGACAGTGCTGTGGACTGGGCTACTAGCGACCATGAGAACCCAAGGGGCTTTTATATTAAGAGGTATGGTGTCAACCATAAATATTATAAGTAACGATTAATGTCATTATTCAGCTCCTGTATGTGGCAGGTCAAAAAAGAATAAAGTTATTGTGAACCATTGATTATCATTATAGGAGGTTGTAATGGGTCTGTTTGAGGCAGTCTCTCATTTATGCCTTGAGTGGTTCTGTTATGTATGTCCTCAGGTGTGTACTAAGGGGGGAGGAAAAACTACTCCTAAGAATTAGTATGACTTAGATATGTGCACTTGGGGCTGAGCTATGTACCCTTATGGGGTAGTACCGATCATACAAAAATAGAGTGTGCCCAGATGTAGATCTTAATATAAGCAGTGTGAACATATCTCTGTGCTACAATCCGACAGCTCCACCTTTATAAAGCGAAACTCTCAGCGGGCAACACAGGTTCTAGAGTACAGCAGTACTAATGGGGGAAACAGGGATTAACGCAGAATATCTATAAACATGCTCTTGAACTTAAGAAATAGCACAAAAATAAAGTGTAACTCCGTATAAGGGATAAACCAAACACAAGGAACCCTCTCATCAAGAGATCCAAAGACAGGTTAGTACTATAGAGTAGCGTCCCATAGTATGAACAAAGGTTATTCAGTAGCAACGCTAAGCGCTGCTAAGACTTATGGAATCTGAAAGTGTCCCACATGTATGCAGTCTATGGTTTGTACTTGCGTGAGTTCTGAAGCTGGGTCGGTACTGATATAGTAAAGAACTTGGAACGTTCCTCATTAGCCTACACCAGACCTGAAAAGGGACCATGATGGGATCTCAGCGTAGGCCATAATATGAGGTGAGTAGTCACAACCTGGAACAAAGTCACATTTAAGTGAAGGCACTTCCATCCGGGTAAGCTGCATGTACATGTTAGCAAAGGTACATGTGTCAAATCCTTTGTGGTCCCCGACAATCTTTCCTGCTCTCTGTAGAGCGGTATGCCTCATAAATGTTATGCTCCGCTTAGGTCTCAGTCCAGGCCATGCACTCAGCTTAGACCCCGTATCTACAGAAGGTTCTCTAGGTGAAACGACCATCACAATAGCTCTCTGCTGCGTCGGCTCAACAAGAACAGAGAAGGGCCGCAAGGGACTATGCTGCCCGTCTGTGTCTCCCTGCTCCGCCGTCTGATGACTGAGGCCAGTGTTGTCCGCCATGAGCCTCTCAGCTGGATCTCTAAAATCATCCTTGTGACTTTGTGGTAGGACTGATTCAGACCAGTCAGTTTCTCTCCCAACCTCACTCAACAGCGGTGCAGTCTGTGGTTTACCCATAGCGTCCCTCAGGTCAGCGACAAGGGCCTGGTGGTGTAAATCCATGGAGCTTAGTAGATCTGTCAGTGCAGCAAGGATTTGTTTCTCCATTCTACTGTTGTAGAGGTAGGGAGAGTATAGGCGCAGTTTCTCTGTCAGCCGATTTGGTGCGGAGGTTACTGCAGGTGTGTTGTTATATCCTCAGCCGCGGTCTCAGCTAGCCAGTAGGCCTCAGTGGTATTTTTATACTACTTATGCTTTTTCATGATCCTAGAATACAAATCTGGGTCCTGGAGAGTCAGATGAGCAAAAAAGTATTTGCATACTTATGATACCAAAAATCCGTATTTTAAGAGCTAACTTTCAGGAGCAGTAAGATGGTGTGTCTTGTTCTTTAGGCAGTTGGCTCCGCCCCCCGCCCTTTGTGCTTTTAATAAATATTTTACATTTTCACTTTGGAGTTCCTAAATTAGCTGGGTAGCCGAGAAGCTTTGTACCTAAAAGCCTGCAAACAAACAGCTAGATTACAAGTTTGTGCGTTTGTCTTTTAACGCTGAAAATATGGTATTTTCAGCGTTAAACAGCACTGCAGCCATTACAAGTCTTGTCGGTATAGGTGTACCTCAAGCCTTTTAGCCTGTATCGCAACATCAGTACCGCACTCATAAAAATTATGTTTTTTTATGGTATTCCAATAGCGCTGCCATTACGAGTTTTGCCGTGAGGCTAAAAAGCGAAAGTTACAGCCTAAAACGACAAGATCTGTACCGCCATCTAAAGTCAGTAGTTATGAGTTTTACGCTACAAAGCTGTAACATAAAACTCATAACTAATGTGTTAAAAAGTACACTAACACCCATAAACTACCTATTAATCCCTAAACTGAGGCGTTCCTATCTCGCAAACACTATAATAAATTTATTAACCCCTAATCTGCGGCTCCCGACATCGCCGCCACTATTTTTTTTATTAACCCCTATTCCACCGCTCCCCGACATCGTCTCCACTATACTAAAGTTATTAACCCCTAAACCGCTGCCCTCCCCCATTCAAACACTATTTAAATATTATTAACCCCTAATATGCCATCCGCCCACATTGCCCTCACTATACTAAAGTTATTAAGCCCTACACTGCCACCACTATAATAAACCTATTAACCCCTAAACTGAAAGCCCCCCACATTGCAGTAAACTAATTTAAACTAGTAAGCCCTAAACCTAACCCTAACATAACCCTAACCCCAACGTAACCCTAAACTAAACACCCCCTAACTTTAACATAATTAAAATATAGCTAAATTAAACTTTAAATTATTAACTAAATAAACCTAATAACCCCTAAACCGCAAGCCCCCCGCATTGCAACAACCTAAATTAAACTATATTAACCCCTAAACCTAACCCTGACCCTAATGTAACCCTAACCCCAACACCTCCTTACTTTAACATTATTAAAATATAGCTAAATACAACTTACAATTATGAACTAAATAATTCCTATTTAAAACTAAATACATACTTACCTGTGAAATAAAACCTAAGCTAGCTACAATATAACTAATAGTTATATTGTAGCTAGCTTAGGTTTTATTTTGACTAGGAAGACTAGTTAGTAAGCAGTTATTAATTATTTAATAAATACCTAGTTAAAATAAATACAAAATTACCTGCCAAATAAAACCTAAGCTACCTTACACTGAAACCTAAAATTACAAAAAATAAAAAACAACGAAATTATCCAAAAAAATAAAAATTATTCCTATTATAATACCCTTTAAAAAAAAAATAGAATAGAATTAGAGCTGCTTAAATCCTATTGGCTGATTTGAACAGCCAATAGGATTTTAGCAGCTCTAATTCCTTTTGGCTGATTCAAATTTTTCAGCCAATAGGAATGCAAGGGATGCCATCTTGGATCGCGTACCTTGCATTGAAGATTCCGTGTACGGCGGCTACCATATGAAGAGGATGCTCTGCGCTTGGTGTCTTCAGGACGGACCTGCTCCGTGCCGCCAGGATCAAGATAGAAGATACCGCCTGGATGAAGATTGAAGAGGCCGCCTGGATAAAGACTTCTTGCCACTTCGATGAGGACTTCTCCACCGGGATGAAGATTGAAGAGGCCGTCTGGATGAAGACTTCTCCGCCGGGATGAAGATCATTCAAGCGGGAGTTCAAAAACTGTAAGTGGATCGTCTTGGGGTTAGTGTTAGGTTTTTGTAAGGGTTTTTGGGTGGGTTTTATTTTTAGATTAGGTTTTGGGCAGTAAAAGAGCTAAATGCCCTTTAAGGGCAATGCCCATCCAAATACCCTTTTCAGGGTAATGGGTAGCTTAGGTTTTTTTAGATAGTTTTTTTTATTTTGTGGGTTTGGGGGGTGGTGGTTTGTTTGCAATGCCCTACAAAAGGCCCTTTTAAGGGCCATTGGTAGTTTATTCTAGATAAGCGGCCAGATTACGAGTTTTGCGTTATGAGCTGTGCGGTGCTAACAAGCAATTTTTTCTCACCGCTCACTTACCTACAGCGCTGGTATTACAGGTTTTTACAAACCGGTTTTTACAAAAGGCAAGAAGTGAGTGTAGAGCAAAATTGTGCTCCTTACCTCACTTCAATACCAGCGCTGCTTAAGTGAGCGGTGAGCTGGTCGTACGTGCTCATGCACGATTTCCCCATAGACATCAGTGGGGAGAGCCGGCTGAGAAAAAGTCTAACACCTGCAAAAAAGCAGCGTAAAACTCAGTAACACAGCCCCATTGATTCCTATGGGGAAATAAAAGTTATGTTTACACCTAACACCCTAACATGAACCCTAAGTCTAAACACCCCTAATCGTACACTTATTAACCCCTAATCTGCTGCCCCTGACATCACCGACACCTACATTATTCTTATTAACCCCTAATCTGCCACTCTGGACATCGCCGCCACCTACATTATATTTATTAACCCCTAATCTGCTGCCCCCACATTGCCGCCACCTACATTATATTTATTAACCCCTAATCTGCTGCCCCCAACATCGCCAACACCTACATTATATTTATTAACCCCTAATCTGCCACCCCCAATGTCGCCGCAACCTACCTACACTTTTTAACCCCTAATCTGCCGCCCCCAACGTCACCGCCACTATATTAAATGTATTAAAGGGACAGTTCACCCAAAAACTTTCTCCCCTTTAAATTATTGCCAATGATCCTTTTTACCTGCTAGAGTGTATTAAATTGGTTGCAAGTGGCTCCTTTACTCCTATTTCAGCATTTGAAATATCTGATTTAGCTTATGGTTTCCCAACCTATACTGAAAGTTTTGATACTGGAGTATATGCTATTGATAAGCCTAAGTAAACACAGTCAGCAGAAGAAGTTACACTCTCAGTGGGATGCAGGATAGTTAAGTAATAAAATGATAATTTTCCATTGTTCTCTCTATGTATTGAGCTTTGGTGTTCCAGACAATTATAATATAAGGAAGCAAGTCTGTGTACACAAAGTTATAACATAATGAGATCTGATATTACCTTATGTTCAACCCCTTGTAATAGGCTGTGGTTTCAAATCACAAAACCAGCTACTTCATATACACAAATAAACCTATTTCTTAACTACCTAGCTAAAATAAATACAAATTGACCTGTAAAATAAAACCTAACCTAAGTTACAATAACACCTAACACTACACTACAATTAAATAAATTAACTCAATTAAATATGATTAAATAAATTAAATTAGCTAAATCACAAAAAACACTAAATTACAGAAAATAAAAAACAAATTACAAGATCTTTAAACTAATTACACCTAATCTAATAGCCCTATCAAAATAAAAAAGCCCCCCCCCAAAAAAAAAAAAAAAACCTAGCCTAAACTAAACTATCAATAGCCATTAAAGGGCTTTTTGCAGGGCATTGCCCCAAAGTAATCACCTGTAAAAAAAAAAACACAAACAACCCCCCCAACAGTAAAACCCACTACCCACACAACCAACCCCCCAAATAAAATACTAACTAAAAAAGCCTAAGCTCCCCATTGCCCTGAAAAGGGCATTTGGATGGGCATTTCCCTTAAAAGGGCATTTAGCTCTTTTGCAGGTCCAAACCCTAATCTAAAAATAAACCCACCCAATACACCCTTAAAAAATCCTAACACTAACCCCCGAAGATTCACTTACAGGGAGAAGTCTAAATCCAAGCGGCAAGATGTCCTCAACGAAGCCGGCAGAAGTGGTCCTCCCGACAGGCAGAAGTGGTCCTCCAGACGGGCAGAAGTCTTCATCCAGATGGCATCTTCTATCTTCATCCTTCCGGCATGGAGCGGGTCCATCTTCAAGACATCCGACGCAGAGCATCCTCTTCAAACGACGACTTCTTCGTAATGAATATCTCTTTAAGTGACGTCATCCAAGATGGCGTCCCTTAGATTCTGATTGGCTGATGTCTTGCGGTGCCCCTAAACCTGCAAGACTCGTAATAGCAGCGGTAGTGAAAAAGCTGCGTTAGGACCTGTTAACGCTGCTTTTTCAGCTTAATGTTAAACTCGTAATCTAGCTGAAGGTTTTTTATTTTGGGGTGTGTTTTATTTTTTTGATAATTTGTTTGTTATTTTGTGTAATGTATTTTTTTAGGAGGCGTTTGTTTTTCTTTTGTATGAAAATAGCTATTATCTTTAGGGCAATGCCCTACAAAATGCCCTTTTAAGGCCCCCCCAAAAGGCCCTTTTAAGAGCCCTTGGTAGTTTGGGGGGGTGGGGGTTTGTGTACTGTTAGGAGGTGTTTGTTTTTGTTTTTTGTAGCAAAAGAGCTGTTTAACTTTTAAGAGCCCCCAAAAAGGCCCTTTTATGGGCCCTTGGTAGTTTATTTTAGATTAGGCTTTTTTATTTTAGGGTGTTTTTTTCAAAATTGTATTAGAATAGGAATATTTTATTTTATTTTTGGATAATTTTGTTTTTTTAATGGTAGTTTTTTTTATTTTTTGTAATTTTAGGTTTTAGTGTAAGGTAGCTTAGGTTTTATTTGACAGGTAAGTGTGTATTTATTTTAACTAGGTAGTTATTAAATAGTTAATAACTATTCACTAACTAGTCTACCTAGTTAAAATAAATACAAACTTACCTGTGAGATAAAAATAAAACCTAAGCTAGCTACAATATAACTATTAGTTATATTGTAGCTAGCTTAGGTTTTATTTCACAGGTATTTAGTTTTAAATAGGAATTATTTAGTTAATAATTGAAAGTTTAATTTAGCTATATTTTAATTATGTTAAAGTTAGGGGGTGTTAGGGTTAGGGTTACGTTAGGGTTCAGGTTTAATATGTTTATTTAGTTGTAGTGATGTGGGAGGCCAGAGGTTTAGGGGTTAATAGCTTTATTTAGTTGCGGCTATGTCGGGGAATGGCGGAATAGGGGTTAATAGATTTATTATAGTGTGGGTGATGTTGGGTGTGGCGGAATAGGGGTTAATAACTTTAGTATAGTGGCAACGATATCAGGAGCAGCAGATAAGGGGTTAATACCTTTATTTAGGTGGCGGCAATATTGGGAGCGGCAGATTAGGGGTTAATAACTGTAGGCAGGCGTCGGCGATGTCGGGGGCAGCAGATTAGGAGTGTTTAGACGTAGGGTTTATGTTAGGGTGTTGGGTTTAAACTGTATTTTTATTTTCCCCATGGACATCAATGGGGCTGCATTATGGAGCATGGGGAAAGCGTGCTTGTTTTTGGTGCGGTATGGAGCTTAAAAACCCCATATCGCCCACAGAAGCCTGGTTTTTTAAAACTTGTAATGGCAGCGCTATAAAGGATTAAATAACGCCACTTTTGTTGTGTTCATTAATTTCCCTATAGCGCTCAAAACTCGTAATCTAGGCGTAAAAGATTAGTTCTTTATATTGTAAGTACCTCTCCAGGGGCGTAGTTTTGGCTTAGGCAAACAAGGCACTTGCCTAGGGCAGCAGATTGTAAGGGGGGGCAGCAGATTTTTGTGGCTATATTTATAAATTATTTTAGAAGTATTATACAGGTATATAATGGTAGATTTTGTCTATGGAGCTTACATTCTAGGGGTATAATAAGAGAGTGCCCATGGAGCTTATAGTTTAGAAGTTACTCTTTCATTTATTTAGCTAGCTATTGCCTTTAGTTCTGTTGGCTTTCAGTACTTCGTACTGTGTATGGAGAAGTATTGTTAAATACATCTGTGGTTTTATTATATATATTGCAGCAATATATAGATATGTGTGTATGTGCATAACTATGTGTGTGTGACAGTGTGTATGTACATAAATATGTGTGTGTATGTGTCTTTGGCTATGTGTGTGTATGTGCAAATGTTTTGCAAGCCCTGATGAACATTTACTTTGAAAATGCCATTCAAAAAAAAATATTGGGGGGGGGACAGAATTTGGGGTGCCTAGGGCAGAACAAAACCTAAATAAACCACTGTACCTATCAATTGTATAGACTTCACTATTACATATTCTCTTTTTGTGAGGGGTACAAGAGGTACTACAATCAAAAAAACTAATTTTGATTTTACCTCTTCTAATAAAAGAAACATACAGCTATTTGGACTCTTTATATCCTTATTTGGTTTCCAGTGTATTCACTTATTTACATATTTTAATGTGCAAGTTTTGTAAATGATTATTGTTTAAATCTCGTTTCACTAACTGTTTGGATATAATAAAACAGTACCTTGTTTAGTCCACGTTTCCATATCCGGTATCAAACAATATTATCCCCTCAGTGACCAGACCATTTTTCAATTTTCTTACCGTTAGGGACCAGGACTGTTTTTACGTTTTTGTGGTGTTTGTGTTTAGCTCTAATTTTCCTTTTACTCATTTACTGTACCCACACATATTAGATACCGTTTTACCAGCAAGGGCTGGTAAAAGCAGAAAAATCTTTATTGCATCTGGTTAAAATATAAGGTACATGGCCAAAGAACCTTCTGACTAGTTTTGTGCCCTCATAGGCACTTAATCATAGGATTCCTAGCACTGCACAGGCTTCCTATTTAAAGGCACAGCAGCCTGCAATCAATTAATCATTGAAAAACACAGTAGTATATATTATATACAGTGAACATTTCATAGTTGCTTATGGAAAAGGAGAAAAGCAGAAAAAACAGATAACATTATTATTGCACCATACAAACCATGTTATACCTGATTGTGTCACATTATTAACATAGGAAAAACAAGTAGACCCAAACATCCTCATTTACTGATTAAACAAACATGCAAATTGTATATAAGTACCCTCAAAAAGTGATAATCAATCAAATTAATAATATATACATTTGTTATAATACTTATTTAGTTTTGTAAATTTATTTAATGTAATTTTGTTTAATTTTATCCTATCTTGCTGTTCAATTAATAAATAGTCTCCAATAACTATTGAAGTCAAATGGACTAAATAGTCAGGGAGAGTTTAGATTAATTATGGATATAGTTTAATAATTTAAAAGGAGTAGACTGGTTCTCTTGTAAATAAGATACAATTTATACTTAAATACATGAGCCTTATTCAATAAAATAACTCATGTCCCATTCACAGTTCAATCACATGGGTGTAATGGTCCTTAACCTGTATATAGAATAGAGTTCTTGTTTTAATAGCAATTTATGTTTATCACCACCTCTAATTGGAGATACCACTCTATCAATAACCCGAACACTCATGCTGAACACATTGATCATGTGAGTTAAATTGTGATGTCTTGCTACGGCTGATTCTTTTACAAAATCCCTGGTGACCCTTATATGCTCTCTTACCCTTGACCTCAATTCCCTCGAGGTCTGTCCTACATACTTTTACACTCCAAGAGGTAGACCACAAAAGAGGCTCTGCGATTGGCATAAAACTTGTTGGTAAAATCCTCATTAGTTACTGTGCTCCTAAAACCATTTCCTAGATGTAAAAGTCCACACGTAATACATGGGCCATTACCACATCTATAAGTACCCTTCCTTTTTATCCATTCGCTCTTATCAGTACATCCTGTTTACACCAAACTGGGGGGATAATTTGGAGGATAATGTGGATGGTTTCTTGGGAACAAATTTACATTTTTTAGCAATATTAGATAAGGCATTATCATCCCTCAGGATGTTTAAATTCTGTTTCAAAATCGAGCATACCTCATGTAACTAACTGGAATACTCGGTGGAAAACACAAACATGTCTTGTGTAATAGTATCCTTCCTCTTAGAGGTCATGGGGGCATATATGGAGCTTGATGCACAGTGTTTCCGGCGAGCCTTCAGGGTCTAAAGACCACTTCTCCATAACCTGTCCGCCTGCTCTGAGGCGGCAGACAGAAATCAACCTGATCAAATATGATTGGGTTGATTGACACCCCCTGCTAGTGGCCAATTGGCCACAAATCTGCCGGGAGGGGCATTGCACCAGCCATTCACAAGAACGACTGGTGCAATGATAAATGACGACAGCGTATGCTGTCGGCATTTATCAATGTGCAGCGGACATGATCCGCTATATCGGATTATGTCCGCTAGCACCATAATAAATAGGCCCCTTAACCTTGACTTTATTCAGCGTATGCTGTAATTTTTTTTCATCATAACCTCTATCTTTGAGACGTACAGGCTCTTACCTGTTTGTTGAATAGTTAATCTGAATTAGTATTCCTTCTTAGGCACATAAACTGTCCTCTGGGAATTGCCCGCACCAAAAGTGGTGGATGACATGACTTGGCATGTAGAATGTTGTTCCCAGCTGTCGATTTCCAAAAAGTATCGCTGATTATAATACCATTCTCAGCGTCACCCCTTAAACTTAAATCCAAAAACTTAACCAATTTACTCTGCATTTCATCAACAAATTTTAAATTTAAATTATTGCCATTAAGATACTCAATAAAAGCACCAAAATCAAATGGTTCCTTGACAACGAATATCAAGTCATCTATGAAGCGCATGTAAAGAAGAATTTGTTCCTTAAATGGATTCACATCAGTGTACAAATAATGATTCTCCCACCATTCTACAAACAAATTTGCAAACGAAGGGGCAAACTTTGCCCTATCGCGGTTCCACAAATCTGCAGGAAGAATTCTTGGTTAAACATGAAAAAGTTATGTTTCAATAAAAATTCAACAATGTCACACGGAAACAGCTTTACTTCATTTGAAAATCTGGTATGGGTATCAAAGAAATATCCAATGGCCTCAATGCCCAGTGAGTGGGGTATACTGGAGTTGAGAGATGCTGCATCTACAACTACCCACTTAAAATCTGACTTCCATTTGACATTATATACCACTTGCAATAAATGGGTGGAATCTGTTAATTAGCTCTTAAGATTCCTCACAAGGGGCTGCAGGATAGAGTCAATCCACTCAGAAGTGGGTTCAAATAATGACCAATCCCAGAAATTATGGGACGTGCCAGAGGATTTAATAAACTCTTATGGGTCTTGGGAAGATAATGAAAAATTGGAATCCGAGAATTCTCAATGATGTTGCTTGTTCTAAAACTCTAATAAAATTCAGAGCTAAATATAGGGGTAGGACTGGTATGCAATTTCCTATAAGTATGGATGTCACTCAGTTGCCTTAAACTTTCACAAATGCAGTCATTCTTATTCATGACAACCACATTCCCACCCTTATCTGAAGATCTGATCAAAATTGCTTTGTTGTTTTCAAACATGTTCAAAGGATCTCATTCCTTGCGTGTTAAATTAAACTTCATTCTTTGGCCTCTGTTTATGAAAGGTCTTGCGGACCTGATCCGACAGTGCGGATCAGGTCCGCAAGACCTCGCTAAATGCGGAGAGCAATACGCTCTCCGCATTTAACATTGCGCCAGCAGCTCACAAGAGCTGCTGGTGCAACGCTGCCCCCTGCAGACTCGCGGCCAATCGGCTGCCAGCAGGGGGTGTCAATCAACCCGATAGTACTCGATCTGGTTGATTTCCAGCTCTGAGCAGGCGGACAGGGTTATGGAGCAGCGGTCTTTAGACCGCTGCTTTATAACTTGTGTTTCTGGCGAGTCTGAAGACTCGCCAGAAACACGGGCCATCAAGCTCCATACGGAGTTTGATAGATAGGCCCCTTTTTGTTTTTGTTGATTATTCCAGTAACAATATTTCCTTCTCAACACGCTTCTGATATAAATTTAAAGCTGTACCCCCAGTTTGGTGTATACAGGAGGTACTGATAAGAGCAAATGGATTAAAAGGAAGGGTAATGGCTCATGTATTATGTGTGGAGTTTTACACCTTGGAAATGGTTTTAGGAGCCCAGTAACTAATCAGGAATTTACAAGTTTTATGCCAATTGCAGAACTTCTTTTGTGGTTTACCTCTTGGAGTGTAACATTTGTTCCCTCCAGTATGTAGGACAGACTTTGAGGGAATTGAGGTCAAGGGTGAGAGAGCATATAAGGGACATCAAGGATTTTGTGAAAGAATCAGCTGTAGCGAGACATCCCAATTTAACCAACTAAACATACTTCTTTTACCCCATGTGAGTTAAATTTTACTTTGTTTTTAAATGATTAATTGATTGCAGGCTGCTGTGGTTTTAAATTGGAAGCCTGTGCAGTGCTAGGAATCCTATAATTAAGTGCCTATGAGGGCACAAAACTAGTCAGGAGGTTCTTTGGCCATGTACCTTATATTTTAACCAGGTGCAATAAAGTTTTTCTGCTTTTACCAGCCCTTGCTTTTGGTGCCTCTTTCTGTGCAGCTGTACCCCTTCTTTTTTTGGATTTGTTTGGCCGTTTCAGCCTGCACCTCTATCAGCTGTGGTGTTGTGGACTGTTCCACTTCCGCTTTTCGTCAGAACTATAGCGTTCTCAGGACCTGCAGCGGCAAGGAGAGTGTGTGAAGTTATTTAGGTGGCTTGTAGGGTTAATTTTAGCTTTAGTGTAGAAATCAGCCTTCCACCTTACACCCCTCCCCCCTCTGATCCCTCCCTGGCACCTCTCAAAGAGCTCTCTTCTGTCCCCCACCTCACAATTGTCACCGCCATCTTAAAGGGATACTGAACCCAAATTTTTTCGTGATTCAGATAGTGCATGCAATTTTAAGCAACTTTCTAATTTACTCCTATTATCAATTTTTCTTCGTTCTCTTGCTATTTTTATTTGAAAGAGAAGGCATCTAAGCTTTTTATTGGGTTCAGAACTCTGGACAGCAATTTTTTTATTGGTGGATGAATTTATCCACCAATCAGCAAGAAAAACCCAGGTAGTTCACCAAAAATGGGCCGGCATCTAAACTTACATTCTTGCATTTCAAATAAAGATACTAAGCAAATGAAGAAAATTTGATAATAGGAGTAAATTTAAAAGTTGCTTAAAATTGCATGCTCTATCTGAATCATGAAAGAAAAAAGGTTCAGTGTCCCTTTAAATACTGTCAGAAAGTCTGCCAGTACTAAAATAAAAGGCTTTTATATATATATATATATATATATATATATATATATATATATATATATATTTATTTATATATATATATATATATATATATATTTTATTATTATTATTTTTTTTATTTTTTTATATATATATATATATATATATATTCTGCTGTGTAGGATCCCCCTTAGCCCCCAACCTCCCTGATCCCATCCAAACAGCTCTCTAGCCCTCCCCCTCTACCTATTTGCCGTCATCTTGGGTACTGGCAGCTGTCTGCCAGTACCCACTTTGAAATAAAATTTAGCTTTATTTTTAGATAATCACACTTTTTCCGCAGTGTAGCTGCCCCCCTTAATACCCTCCCCTCCCCCTTCCCAGATCCCTTTCCCAGCACTTATTCCCCCCTTCATCTCCCACCTTCCCTTACACTTGCTGAGTTGCTGTGTTCTGTTGCGGTCGCGCACGCACTCCCGCTCCCCCCCGCCCCCTCGCATGCACTCCCAGAACTCAGATCCCCGCTGGCTGGAACTGTTCCAGCAATGGTCCACCCACCCGCCTTCCTTGTATCCCTCCCATGCCACCAACGATCGGCACCAGCGCTGGCCGATGCAGAAAGGGCCACAGAGTAGCTCTCTCTGCATCGGTGGCTAAAAAAAGGGTATTGCAGGATGCCTCAATATTGAGGCATCACTGCAATACCATGGAAGCGATCACAATCACTTCCAGCGCTTGAAACCCAAGAGGATGTGCCAGGATTTATAAAGGAACATTAATAATTTGAAAGTTCACAGATTCAACAAATGGATATTTATGTTGAGGGGGAAGCAGAGTTCAATGGAAAGAAGCTCCTTTCAAATCCAGTATCCATGTTTTGAACCAAGCTTAAAAATTAAACAGAGAAAGCGTATCGCCGATTCAAATTAAAACTATTGTACTTTATTAAACTTTACACAACTTAATAGACAGACACTCACAAAATTAAGTATACAGGTGAGCATATAAGCAGAGTCTTTTTGCTGTGCCAAATTGTACTAATGGTATTAAGTGGGAGAATCTTTAATAAAGTACAATACTTTTAATTTGAAAAATAGAAACATAGATTTTGATGGCAGATAAGGACCACAGGCCTAACAAGTCTGCCCAATATTTCCTAACAGTATACTCTTATCTAGTTCACAGGATATCCTCATGCTTATTCTATTTATTAGTGAAATCCTGCACAGTGTTTGTCATTACCACCTCTTGTGGAAGTTTATTCCATGAATCAATCACCCTTTCTGTAAAGAAATGCTTCTGCAAATTACTCCTGAATCTACGACCCTGCAGCTTGAGATCATGGACCATTGTTTATGAATATTTATTTTTATGAAATATACTTATGTATGTATTGGATACTTGTAAAGCGCGGCTAATCACCCGTAAGGGTCTCAAGGCGCTGCTCATTTTATCGACCTCGGAAGGATGAAAAGCTGAGTGGATCTCGCCGGGGATCGAACCTGCAACCCTTAGATTGCTACAGAGCTCAGCCACAGTGCCTTAGCATGCTGAGCTATCTGTCCGGCTTACTCACAGCCTTAGCTTTACTAAGCCCTTAATATACTTGCAAGTTACTATGATATCACCTCTTTCCTTTCTCTCCTCTAAGCTATACATATTTAGGTTATTAGGCCTCTCCTGATAAGTTTTATTTTTTAGACTATATACAATTTTAGTAGCCCTCCTTTGCACAGATTTCAGTTTGTTTATATCCTTCTAGAGGTATGCCCTCCAGAACTCCCTACAATAATCAAGATGAGGCATAAGTGGCATAAGAACCGTTTTATTTCTGCTGCAAATACTTATATCAATACAATCAAGTATTCTACTGACCTTAGACACTACAATACTGTATTGTTTACTAAATTTTAAATCATGTGAAATAATAATTCCCAAGTCCCATTCCTCATTTGTAACAGTCAGTAAAGTGTCATTGAGTCTGTAATTCATTTTTGGATTTTTCTTGCCTAATGCATAATTTTTCACTTTGCAGTGTTAAACTTTTGATTGCAGCAATTTTTCCAATCCTTCAAGTTTTTTTATAGTCATTTGGTCCATCCTCCCTAGAAAATCTACTCAATTACAAATTTATGGATCATCTGCAAAGAGACATACTTTCCCCAATAGCCCTTTGAGGAAATCACTGATAAATATGTTAAACAAAACAGGCCCCAGAACTAACCCATAAGGAACACCACTAGTAACTGTTCCCTCTGCTGAATGTACCCAAATTACTTTGACACTCTGTTTTCTATTCTTTACCTGCATTCTAGCCAGTAAACAATTGTTGAGTCTAAATCAAGGATATACAGTTAGTGAGATAGTTTGTTGTGTGAGATGGTGTTAAGTGATTTGCTGAAATCTAGATATGCTACATCAACTGCTTCATCCTGCTGTAATACATTTTTTTACATAATCAAAGATGTCAATTAGATTAGTTGGACATAATCTTCCTGAAGTAAAAGCATGCCGATTTTGGTCCTATTAATTGTTTGTCTTTATGTAAGTCCTAATTATTTATTTTAAGAGAGTTTCCATTTATTTCCCTACTAATGAAGTTAAACTGACTGGCCTGTAGTTAACAAATCCTTCCATACTGCCCTTTTTAAGAAAAAGTAATCCATTAGCTATTCTCCAATCATCTGGAACAACTCCTGTCAATAGTGACTGATTAAACAGATCAGGTAATGAGGCATATCTATGTTCCTTTAAAACCCTTGGATGAATATTATCAGGACCCACTGACTTTCTTACATTTATTTTTGATAATGCCAGTAAAACCTCATCCTCTTTAAAAGGATAAGTGAAAAGTCAATTTCTATTTTTGAAGCATCCCTTAATGTAGACATTCTAACTTCAGAATCTTTTGTGAAGACAGAACAGAAGTACTTATTGAGACAGTCTGTAATTTGCTTATCTCCTTCTGCTATTCTACTATAATTTGTTTTCAGTTTTACTATTCCACCCTTAGTTTTTTCCTTTTACTAATATGTTTAAAGAAGGTTTTGTTCCCATGTTTTACTGATTGTGCTATCTTCTCTTCCGCATGTGCTTTAGCTTTCCTAAATAACTGGATAGTCATTTTTTTGTGGGAGTTTCCATATTTGCATATCATCATCTGACTGTGTATGTCTGAAACTTTCATGAGCTGTCTTTTTTGTCTTTACAGCATGTGCTATTTCTGTGGAAAACCATATTGGTTTCAACTTTCTTTTACTTTTACAGTGTGCGGTTGCATCTAAAATTGCACCTTTCAAAAATTCCCACTGTTCTTGATCCTCTGTAATAAGGGTCTGCCATTTCAAATAGTTGTTCAGGTAGTCTTTCATGTATGAAAACTAAGCCTTCCTAAAGTCTGAAACATTTTAATTGGGGTGGACAGCGCCTGCACGTGAATACTTAACCAAACAGATTGATGTTCACTGGACCCTAAATTCTCACCTACAGATGCATCTGCTTAATGTACAAAGCAGCGTAAGCTGCTCAAGAGCCCTTGCGTGGCAGGTTCACACATTCAAACCTGCTTCCTGCAATGTCTAATAACCTCTTACACTCTTTAACACCTCTAAGGTGGGTGAAGAGAAATCACCCCAAACTCGCTCGTTCAAGGTGATTGACAGACCCTAATCTCACGTGAGAGAATGGGTGGGCATTACACACTCATTGAAGTGTTTGATGATGCATACGTTCCAGCGGACGAACAGATCCATTGCCCTTATGCAGCGTGCGGACAACTTCTCAAGTTGTGCAGCTTGTCAGCACACTGGTTAATACATGGGGCCCTGTCTCACTGTTTATTAGTTTTAAAACTTAAAAATAAACTTCCTTTCAAGTTGGTTCCTTAATCAAATACTCAAATGATTCCCCTTGCAAGGGTTCAAGAATATAGCTGCTTCTAGCTGATCTAGCACAGGGAATCTTCCAGTCTATATCTGGCAAATTAAATCCCCCGTTACTATAACCTTACCCTTCTTGGTCATTTTGGTTATTTCTTCTATACCACAATTATCCAGTCTTTCATCTTGTAATGGAGGTGTGTTTTCTATATTTGTTTTATTTTCAAATTTCCAACATACAGAAATAAGAAAAAAATAAAGAAAAATACAATATATATATATATATATATATATATATATATATATATATATATATATATATATATATATATATATATATATATATATATATATATTATGACAATATGTTTTTATAGTTTTACCTGTGAATAATGTACTATTTTTCTACAATCTGATTCTTATATATTTATATAAGTTTATTTTGGTATCTCGTATGTAGGGTCTAGCAGTGTAAAAAAATGTCTGCACTGAAATATACTTCCTGTTTGTTTGGAAATCAATTAAATAGAATTAACTTGAAATCTGTCATGCAAACATAGTGTAACAGATTATTGTACCTTTAAGTAAAATTCTATTAAATTAAGCTTTTTTTTTTTTTGCTATAAATTGCTGATATATTCACAAGACATTTCCGTATATAAAAAGCACAGGTGCTGTATCATTTATGACATTTTAAAAGCTAAAAAAGTGTGACTTGCTCCATGTATGCTGTTGATTAATTTTAGAGAATATGAGCTACTGTTATTTGCTTTTTAAAATGAAATAGTTTGACAAGTAAGAGACAAGATATTACCACCTCTGCTTATTTTATCAGTGGTGATCGATCAGACTCAGTAGCTTGTATGATCTTATTGAGCTTGTAATACTGTAAAAGTTGGAATGGCTTTAAAAGAGATATTCATCATTGTTATTTTCTGAAGCTCCAGTGATCAGAGCTTTACAGAAAGGAAAGACAATTACATGGCCTTGACAGTTTAATTTCCTCTTAGCTTAAAAAGAGGAGGGTTGCGAGGGGGAATTTGGGCATTTATATTGATTAAGGGTTTTATATTATGATGGTGCCTTGGGAACTACTAATTAATACATACAGGTTCTGTTTCTGTTATAAAAACATGACATTATATCCTGCTTTGAAATTATAGTTTTTAGTTCTTTATGTTAATAGCTTTAATTTTTTTCTATTTTTTTATTATACATCTTCCTGATTATAATAATATTCTAGAAGCCTGGTTTGTTTTACAGCATATATATATATATATATATATATATATATATATATATATATATATATATATATATATATATATTACATTAAAAAATGTGCCCCTTGGGGTGTTGTGTATTAAAATATTATTTTTAAATCACCACAAGATATCTGTGTGACAAAAAAATATGATTGACATTAAGCTACTTGACTAAAGTGCTAAGATTTAATCAATGTGAGAAAATGTATGATGATTGCTCAAGGAATAGCTTTTTATTTAGCAAATTAGGCAGCTACTGGTGAGCTTTACTTTGTGGAATGGATCTATGTCTAGGAAAGTGATCAAACTATGAACAATTGGTAGAGCAGTATAATCAACTAGTAACAAACATTTCTTATTCGGGTTACAATTTTTATATTTGGGGGTTTTGAACTCCTAAACAAAATCCTAAACTGACACTAGTTTGAGGGTTAAACACAATTTATAATAATCTTACCACCTGTTGTATGTGCCTATATTCTCTTAATCATAAATCAGTGTCATTGTGTTCCCCTACTTAAGTAGAACTTTACTAATAATAATAATATTGCTAATACTACTAATAAAAATAATAATACACTGTTTCACTTTGGCCCTATGCCTCACTAAGGGCTTTCAGTCTAGATAGTATTCCTAAGCACTTGGTAATGATAGACAATGAAAGGATGACAAAAGAAAGACAGCTTTTGGAAAGTTAAATCAACCCAATCTGATCTGTCCAGGGTGATTGCCAACCCCTGCTATTGCACGAATGGTTGACTTTTGTGCAGTAGTAAATTCCACCAGTGAATGTTGCCTTTCTAACTAGGAATTGGACAGACCTACCTAGAAAACTGGTTCATTAAAGGGATACTCAAGTCAAAATTAGACTTTCATGATTCAGATAGAGCAGCAATTTTTAAACAACTTTCCAATTTACTTCCATTAGCAAAACATGCACAGTCTTTTTATATTTACACTTTTTGAGACACCAGCTCCTACAGAACATGTGCATGAATTCACAGCATATACGTATATGCATTTGGGATCGTCACATGATAGGAGTGGAAAAATACATAACACTGAAATTTATTTGAAAAAAATCTGCTACTCATTTGGAGTTCAGACATGGGGGTAGATTTATGAAGCAGCGTATGCTGCCGTTTCCGTGCGAGCGTTCTGGCTTGCCAAAAATACAAGTTAAGAAGCAGCAGTCATAAGCAGTCTGTGAGGTGGCGGACTGCAATCATCCCGATCGGATACAATCAGGATGATTGACACTACCTGCTAGCGGCTGCAAATGTGCAGGGGTGGCATTGCACAAGCATTTCACCAGAAATGCTTGTGCAATGTTAAATGCAGACAGCGTATGCTGTCGGCATTTAGCGATGTCGGGCGGAAATTCATAGAGCTGCGAAATTCATAGAGCTGCGAGCCTGCAGCATACGCATAAGCAGATAATAATATAATGATCATGATATATACGGGCAACGTGTTGCTGATCGCTAGCTGCAATAGCCGGCAGACAGGATCGCCCTAAATGCTACTGTATTGTCTTTTTATCATGCATGTGTTGATCATGCATATTTTCTGGTCATTTAACACTTTCATAAATGGGGCCCTTTTTCTTACCTTGTTAAACAGAATTGAAAGCTACACAGGTTTTAATTTTATTTTATTTTTTGGGAATTCTGCAAGGGGTCTTACATAACAGATGCACTTTAATAAATGGACCCTGATGTCTGCTAAAATATATTATTAATTAATGGTAGTTATAATAAATTATCATTTCTCATGGGGTATTTTTTAATTTGGTATAATGAAAAAAAGCAAGGATGTAACAGAAATGTCATCAGTAATTGGAAAAAAATTAAATAGAATAAAGTAGAGCAGAGAACTAATAGTTTATCTGATGTATGAAGATGTAATTATGTTTGGTGATCATGCAATGCAAAAAAAGTAGTAACAATATAACAGTGATGTTAAGCTAAATGAAATTCAATTTGCTATTAATCTACAGAATAATGAAATCAGATAAAGGGTGTTGATTGTATATGCTTTACAATGCTAATACGATTTGTATTTTTGGACGGCTTTATGAGATTGCACCTTTTAAAAAAAATAATACTTATTGCACTAATATTGACCAAGAGTATGGTGGTGCTAGTTATTTTATTGATCTCATTTTTTCAGCAGTGCATTTCTTGGAAAATCTCTTAGTTAATTTGATTTTTTACTGATTGATACTCATTCATATTACATCATAAGATATAATGCTGGTGACAGTTTGACCTGTCCATGATTATTGACACACACACATATCTAATAAGGGCCTATACCTACATCTGTTTATCAATATTTCATAGTTTACTGGGAACATTGAGAATCGGTTATTTTTATTTTTAAAAGTATACATTTGTTATGTGCATAATAATTACATATACTGTGTATATATATATATATATATATATATATATATATATATACACACAAACATACATACTGTATTTACATTTATACACATATATGTATGACTGATTTGTGCATTATAAATTATCCATTAACTGTAGGGCAGTTCTATAAGTATAAGTGCTAATTAATTTAACTAATCATGGGCTAAGTAGAGTGTCAAATGTTTAATAGAGAGAGACAGCTAGTGTCAAATGTTTAATAGAGAGAGACAGCTAAGGTTTGTCTTTAAATAGAGGAGGAAACCAAAGGGGAATCAAAATGTGACATTGGACATCAAGAAAAAAGGATCATTTTATTTAAATAGTTCAACAAAACATTAACCAAAAAACATACACAAATGAAGATGCTTCAATGGCACAGTATCTCAGAATGCATGCTAATTACACAGTTCATGTGCAAATAAGTAGAGATATACTCACAAAGAAACCGAAATAAAACTAGTGCATGCATGACAGTTTGATATGAATTTGCAGTTCCCCAGCTTGCTGTTATCCAGGTAGCTCTGTAGCTCCCCAGCTAGCTGTAATCCAGGTAGTTCTGCAGACTCCCAGTGGAAATCATCACTTAGAATGTTATAATGGATGTAAAATGTATTTTATGTTTGGTGTGGGAACTAATCCAAAATAACCTCTGACAAACTTAATGGGTAGTACAAAAAAAAAAAAATCCAAAATTTAACAGTATATATATATATAAAATATTTAAAAGAGATCCCCGCACCAACAAAATAAATCCAAACAAATGATGTAAGTGCCCGAGACAAAGGTACACTCTAGCCACAGTACCAAAAAAATATCATAAATATGGGTTAATGTCTCAGCACTTAAATACAAAAGAAAAAGAAGACAAATGACCCAAAGCTGTAAAGAGCAAAAAAGATGAAATGATGAAACACGATTGAATGATCAATTCAATGATTTCTTTCTCAGGTTTGAAAGTAGAGGCTATCCTCTTGATTTACTGGAATCACATAAAAAGTGGATATTATTCCTTGGTCACAGTTAATCAAGAAGCAAGACAAAAAGAAAACATTGACTGATAGAATTCCCTTTGTGGTACCCTATGGGTATCATATCCAGCCCCTTAAAAAGTGTTTAAAAGACACTGGCCCTTGTTATCAGAAGATAGGGTATATATCTAACACTTTTAAAGATTTTCGTCTTTTCTCCTACCGTAGAAACCGCAATCTAAGAGATACTCTAGTTAAGGCTGATGTAGACCCTTGTCAGAGTAGATTAGCTGAA